>NC_072428.2:30303387-30608145 GCF_028878055.3 Symphalangus syndactylus | reverse complement strand
AAGCCAGACATGAAAGAAAATATATTATAATGATATTTGTATAAAACATCCAGAATAGGCAAACCCATAGAAAAAGAAAGTAGATTAGGGGTTGCCAGGAGATGGGGGTAAGGGAGAAATGACAAGGCAAGGGGTTCCTTTTGGAATGGTGGAAATGTCCTATAATTAGACAGTAGTGATGATTATACAGCATTGCAAATATTCTATAAGCCACTTAATTGTACACTGTCTAATAGTTAAAATAATGAAGTTTATATTATGCAAATTTTATGTTAATAAAATTTCTTTTTAAAAATTAAAGGATGTGACATCAAATATCTCATGCATAGGTCACAAATATACTCTTCTATGACCATGGGAGATATCACTAACATCTACCAACAGTCTATCCTTCTAAGTCTCAGAGTGCTTCAGAGGGTTTTCAACACAATTCTCCAAGCAGCTCAAAAAATCAATTCAAGAATCTGTATTGCTACTTAGTTATTATCCTTGGTGTTGTTTATCTCTAGAATTTCTTTCAGCCATACAATATCCTTATAGCATGAAGTCATACTGGGATTTTAAGGCACATATAACTATGCAGTAAATATTTAGCTACAATCACTATTATATCAACCAAGACAATACAAGGTAGCGGAGGAACTCCTCAATTATAGAATTTCCAGTGTACCATAAAATGTTCAGGGCTATGCTAGAAATTGGTAGGCCAAAGACCCGAGAACCTGGAACATGGAGTTGGGGAGGGTAGGTGCAAGTCCAGAGGCTGGAGAGCCTGGAATTCTAATGTCCAAGGACAACAGAAGAAGGCTGACCTAGTTTTTTGGTTTTTGATTGTTTGTTGGTCTGGGGGAGAGCGAGAGAGAGAGAGAGATTAGTCTTTCCTCAGTCTTTTTGTTGGATCTAGGTCCCCAGACAATTGGATAGTGCAGATAGTGCAGACCCACACTAAGGGTGGATCTTCCCCACTCAATCCACCAACTCACATGCCCATCTTCTCTGGAAACACCTTCACAGTCACACCTAGAAATAATAATGCTTTACCAGATGTCTAGCTAGCCCTTAATCCAGTCAAGTGGACACCCAAAATTAACTGTCACTCTAGCACATTTTTCTGCCATCTACACACATTTTTCTATTACCTGTGTTTTTTCATCTGTTGTTATTTGCATGTATCCTCAGTGTGTTTAAGAGACAACGCATGAAATAACCACAGAACAATATAAACTGAAAAGTATTGTAAAGACAAAGTGCTTCAAAAAGACTTCTTGAGATTTCACAAAGGAAGGACATTAGCATTTAGAAAATGCTCTGTGATCATTGTAGCTGAATCATGGTGCTTTGTATTATTGCAGCCTTTATTTACCTTCTAATTGAATTATTAAGCCAAAGTCAGAGTCACCCAGTGCTGCTATGGAATCCGAGTGTTTTCATTTGCCCATTTTTGTATGGAAAACCTTTGAATTGCATGACATTTAGGTGAATTCAGATAAAGCCTTTATTGTTAAAGACAACAGTGGGTGCAAATATTTAATTGCATAAACAAGGTGGGATCTGATGCAAAAAAGCTAAGAAGACAGTGTTACCGTTCAAAAATATTTTCATGATAACTTAAGGACATTATACAGCTCTGGAAAGCACTTGGCTAAGAAGAATAAGGGCTATTCTTCCTCTCACAGTTTTTCTCCTGTGTGTTAGAAGCTAAGATCATTTTTAATCTATCAAAATAACACTCACAATATTTGTGTGAAATCTGTATTTCTCAGAAGAAAATATTTTAATTTCTTTCATGTTGAGCACATACAACGTATGCACCAGTGTTTCTGGCTACTGGGGCTACTAGTATAAATGCCATTAGGATATTAACTAACTTCAAGGAATGTAACAGGTGTGCGTGTGTGTTTGTGATGGGATGTGGTAGTGCAGTATGCTCACAACTAACCATAGGGCAGAGCTTATAGTTTCATGTTATTTTATCTCCAGGTTGATTGTGCCAGCTACTTAGTCCAAGGAAAACTTTTTTCCTCTCAAAAACAAATAGTATGCAGAGTTTGCCACAATTTATGATAATATATCTAAATAAAATCCCCTTCTTTGTTAATGCAAAATAACCAACTTGAAATTGACTTTTTTTTTTTTGTGGTAGAGACAAAAGTGAATAGTCTGCACTAGTAAATGTAGCTTGGTAGTAGGCGATGGTTGCTGATTTTCCTCCTGAAGGGTCATAGCCTTCTTACCATCACTAATGCAAACAAACCTGTGACTCATTAAATGCCAGTGTTTGCCTCTTAAAACTTTATCATGTTTCATCTTCCTTAAGCTCTTTATAACTCATATTTTAAACTTATTACTTTTTGCCCATTACAACGTTGTTCATTAATCTGAGTTCCTTCTTCAGTTTTTTCCACTAAAAATTTTGTTTGCATTGGTTTAGATTATAAACAGTACAGAAATGCAGCTAGTCTGACAAATGATGAATTCTTCAGGCACGGAAATAAGATTTCATACACTTGGCTAGATAGGGTGAGTAAATTTTTCTTTTTTATTTTTATACAATGAGACTGAGAGAAAGGAATCAACCCTTCTCAAATCTTTTTCAGTAACCCTGGGACTTCTGTAATATTGGATCATACTGATAAACCTAATTTCTGACAAATTCTTCCTCATCCAATTCATGGTGAGCAGAAATAAATATTGAAGCAGAAGTATTTATTTATAGTAACTTTCAAATGACTTCCTATGCTGGTCCCTAAAATCATTGGCCAAGGAAAAGCTGTAATGTAGGATGATGTTATGTTATAGGGGTGATAAATTGACTTTACTATCCTTAAGCTGGGGCTTCTACTTTTCTTTCCTGTCCTTTCTACCAAGCTAAATTTTAATGACTTTCAGGACCACTAAATTTCTAGCTTTACAGGGAGCTACTTCTGATTATTTTACTTCTCATCCAAAGTAATGCGATTTAAAGCTTTGACTCTTGAGGCAGATAGATCTGGACTGAAACCTTGGCTTTATCTGTCTCCAACTATGTAAATTTGGCAAGTTGATTAACATCTATGTTATCAGTTTCCTCACATGAACAATAAGAATTATTTCAACATATTTCTCATAAAGCTGTTAAGAGACTTACATGTAAAGGACATAGGACTGTGTTTAGCACATTTTAAATACTCTCAAGTTACTATATTCATCATCATCATTATACCACAATGCTTAACTCTACCTGTATCACATCCACCACACTCTGCACCTTCCTGCTATTATTTAATTATTCATACATTTGTGCTACATGTCTTAAGCTACTTTTTAGCATCCTTTAAGTCAGGAAATAAATTGTTATATGTGTTTGTTACCGGGAGGGTATAAGTGATTGGACAATAAATTGGATCAGGAATCTGGTCACTATGAAAAGAAGTGTCAGTGAAACTACAAGTTATTCTATAATGAGAGAGAGAGAGAGAGAGGAAGGGAAGGGAAGGGAAGGGGAAAAGATGAAGGAAGGAAGGAAAAGAGAGAGGATGGAGGGAGAGAGGAAGAAAGCACAGGCACATATACTTACATATATACAACGAAAAGAAGTGATGACCACACACTTTGCATTTATTTTCCTTGGCAAAACAGATTGTTTCATGACTACTGAGCTGGAGATGTCAGAATATGTGAGTACATTGTGCCATCTGAATAAATAAATAAATAAATAAAATCTAGTATACAGGTCACAGAAGTAGACAGGAAAAGCAAACTTGAAATTCACATTGTGTCAAGGTTACTATTGCAGGCATCAAGGTAGTTAGAACTTTTTCTTTGTCTCAGACTAAGATAGTCAGAACATTATTATTTCCATTATCTCAGCACAAGTCACAATAATTAATAATTTTGACTGTAGAAAGGGATTTTACTGTATTTATACATCTAATGAATTTATGCTTTCTAATAGGTCATATGTATAGATATAATAGTGTGATAAGATTACCAGCTTGTTAATTAAGTCATTAAGTCATTACCAATGAAATCCTGAGTGTAGAGAGAGTGGTGTGTGTGTGTGTGTGTGTGTGTGTATGTGTGTGTGTGTGTGTTGGAGAGTCAGTGTTGAAACCAACACTGAACTTTACCATGATATCAATACATGAAAAATTCATATTTTGTGTTCTCATTTTCTTTCTCTTAAAATAAGCAATCTCTAGGAAAAAAAATTCTAAGGAGGCTCAGATTAAATTGCTCATACATTTTCCTTTCAATTTTGTGCCTGTATTGAAAGAACTCGTTTCTTCAGTGGGATGACAGTTTGTTTTTTCAGCCCAGAAGGCACTACAATTTTTCAGGGGAAAAATTACAGTCTTGATCTTAGAGACCACTGCTGGGGATTTTTCTTTGTACCTCTCACATATTTATCTGAAGGACTTTTTAAGATGTCATAATTATTATCTGATTAGGCAGTACTTGCTCTTTAGCCCAAAGGAAAGCTATTCATTATTCCATCATGCAACTGAGAGTGTTTACTGTGAACCTCTCACTGTTTTAGGAGCTGAGATACATCAAGGAACAAAGAAGATAAAGATCCCAGTATTAATTGAGCTTATATTCTAGCAGGAGGGGGCGGAGATACACAGGAAACAATAAACATGATCAATAAACTGTAGTGTATATTAGAGTTAATAAATGTTATCGAAAAAGAAAAGTAGAACGAGTTGAAGGGGAGGAATGAGTTGTAACTTTAAAGGGATAGTCAGAGAAGGGCCTCTTTGAGAAGCTTAAAGTGGAGCTCAGACATGAAGAACAGCAGAGGGTGAGTCATGTTGGTATCTGAGCAAGAACATTCCTTGCCAAGGGGTGGGGGTGGGGAGTCAGAGTAAAGGCATAAAAACAAAGCATATCTAGTACATTTATAAAACAGCAAAGAAAATACTGTTTCTGGAACAGATTTTAAAAGAGGGGAATTAATAGAAAATGTGGACAGAGGGGTGAGTGTGGTTCCATTTAACTTTTGTAGGCATTTTAATGACTTTGACAATGCATCTATGCCAGGTCCATGTTGATTACATTTCTCAATTTAATGGTAAACTCTATCCCAAGCTAAGAATGAGTTTGAGTATAAATGGATAATCAACTGGTTGGCTAAATAGAGAGGGGGAAATTTTTAGAAGAAAAAAACAGTTTTATTTTTTCTTCTGCACTGTTGATTCACCTTTTTTCCTCTCTTGTGGACTGTGCTTCAGGGAGATTTTTTCTTTTTTTAGTGGATTAGGTGGATTCAGATTACGTCACAAGAGAATGAAAACATGCCGTTTTCTGCTCATGTTTGCTTAGAGGAAAAGAGGTCTTAGAAAAGTTACCAAAGAGGATTTCTGTTGTTTCTAAATGATTTCCATGACAACTAACTAAACAGCCTCAAATGCATTTGAGACAAATGAAGGGAGAAAGCATAATTTTGCCATCATACTATATCCTATCACAACCTTCAGAATAAAGGTAGATAAAGGATCCTGGATTTTTACCTTAGCAGATATTCTTAGCTCCATGCCAACCTTAATAGGAAACTGCTGCATAGATTAATTTCATACCAATCTAACCTCTATAAGAGGTAATCATGTTGCTTCTGTCTTAGGTTTGTGTTCTAAGGATTGAGATAATGTCTGCTGCAAGGCTAGCATGAGCTATTCAAGATGCCAGCAATAATAGCTGCTCACCAAAGGCTATTATTTTGTTGCTACTTTCCCTTAAAAGGCATATCCAGATTCTACCTTCCAAACCTTGTCACTCTGTTTTTTCTGTTTCGCAGCTCCTCATTCTGAACACCAGCATCATGCATCCTTTGCTCTGTTCTAGGCACAGCAATCAAAAGTGCGAATGCCCAAACTGGACCTGACTTCAGCCAGAGTAAGAACAATACTGATCCTCACCTACCCACCCCCACCATAGTCCCACTAATGAAGCCCTTATTTTACTTCAGAGATAGTTATTTGAACAAATATTAAATCAATTTGGTACATTTAGACAACCACGCTAGAGGATGCAACTTAAACACTAGAGTATCTTCCTTAGTGTCCATGTTTGTATCTTAATACATCAGTATTTTTCTAATTTACTTGAACAGAATATTAAAATTGCAGCAAATATGTATTTATTCATTTTTATTCAGCAATTACTTCATGATCATTTACTGGGAGCTAGATATTATCCTAGGTGTAGGCATGTATGAATGTACAAGTTAGACAAAGTCCCTGCTTTGTGAAGTTTCTTTCAGGGACTGAAATAAAGGTAATAACTAAATAAACTAAAAATCATCATTGATAGGTGCCATGAAAAAAATATGTTAGTAACTTCACAGATGCTGACTGGAGGTGGGAGATGATGGAATGGGCTCCTTAGATGGAGTGCTAAGGAGATCTCCTCATGTGTGCCCATTTCTTTGATTTGAAGAACTTAGCAGATCCAACCACAAAAAACAACTGAGGTAAGAGTTTTTCAGAAAAAGGGAAGAGTAAGTAGAAGGCTTAAGATGGAGGACTCTTGTATACCTGAGAAAGAAATAGAATGTCAGTGTGGATGTCTTGGCAAGGAGCTAATTCAGAAAAGAGATAAAGGAAGAGAGGAAGGCAGAGCTTAGATCATGGAGCACACAGTGATATAATGTTTCACATGAGACACTTTATACAAATATCAAAAAGAAATTAAAACAGAAAAGATCCAGTAATCACATTCCTCGTTACCCACAGGAGTTGAAAACTTATGTTTACACAAAGATCTGAACAAGGATGTTTATATTGCAGCAGCTTCCTTCTTAATTGCAGAAACTTGAATACAACCAAGATATCTCTCAGTAGGTGAATAGATAGATAAACTGTGGTAAATCTAGACAATGAAATATTATTTAGTACTAAAAAGAAAGGAGCTATCAAGCCATGAAAAGACAGGAGGTAAACTTAAACGTATATTTAAGTGAAAAGAAATCAATCTGAAAAGGCTGCATACCATATGATTCCAACTATACGACATTTTGGAAAAGACAAACCTTCAGAGACAGGAAAAAGATCAGCACTTGTCAGGGGTTAACGGGGAGAGAGGCACGAATAAGCAGAGCATAGAATATTTAAACACAATGAATCTATTCTATATGATACCATAATAGCAGTTACATGTCACTAAATACTTGTCCAAACCCATAGAGAATACAGCAACAAGAGTGAACACTAATGTAAACCATGAAATTTGGATAAATTATGTGTCAATGTAGGTTCATTAAGTGTAACAAATGTGCTATATTTGGCCTTCTGTATCCATGGGTTCCACATCTGTGAATTCAACCACCCATAGATAGAAAATGTATATTTTAAATTGTATGTGTGTGCTGATCATGTGAAGACTTTTTGCTTTGTCATTATTCCCTAAACAATATAGCACAATGACAATTTACATAGGATTCACATTATATTAGATATTATAAATAATCCAGAGATGATTTAAAGTATACATGAGCATATGCATAGGTTATATGCAAATATTATGCCATTTTGTATTAGGGACTTGATCATCTTTGGGTTTGGGTTTCCAAAGGAGGTCTTGGAACCCATCTTCTACAGATACAGAGGGATGACTACACTGGTCCAGGGATGCTGATGATGGGAGAAACTATGCATGTGTGGGGCCAGGGGGTATTTGAGAAATCTCTAAATGTTCCTCTCAATTTTGCTATGAATCTAAAACTGCTGTAAAAAATTAAGTATTTAATATAAAAATGAAAAAGAAATAAAAAGCAAAAGAAAGAAGCAATTATGTCATGAGACTAATAGCATTTCAATGTATATTCTCCCAGTATCTGTCTCTGAATATTTTTGTATTTCTCACTTCTCTGTTTCAAATTGTCTGTTTGCCACTTTCCTCATACGTACTTTGGTGATCATAGGTTCTTCAATTTTCCTCCTTCTCATTCTAATGGTTCTATGCCTCTACATTTTGGATGTTCCTGAGACACAGAACTTCGTAACTCTCTTTCAGGATCCCTGAATTTAAAGCCCTAAATACAGAGTACTAGCCATGTGCCAGGCCTGAGCTAAGTTGCTTGGGTTATAAAAATGTATCAGACACCACCACTGCTCTCAGAAGCCTGACATCTGGTTATCTATCTCGTTTCGAGCATATCACTTACTTTAGACTCTGTACCAATTCTGGCATGAGTCCGTGGCCTGATTTAACCCAAGGTATTGGCTTAGATCATATTTGCTTTATCAGTTCATTCAAGCTTTTAATGAATTATTGCCAGGATTTTGAGGGAGGGAAATCTAGACACACAGATTGCATCCTCTCATGTTATTCAAATAAAATATTAATATACTTGTAATACAATGTAGGTTGATTTAATCTGTCACTTATTTTAACGTTAATTTTGGACTTTATACTAAGAGTATTTATTCTTCTTAGAAATAGTTATTATAGGACCAGAGAAGTAGAATTCAATGAGAAAAGATTGGGGGATCTTTCTCACATCAGGTTTAAAATTTTAGAACTACATACTCTGCTTTCCATGTATGGACAATTTTCATCTTACAGAAGGGGTATAGCATTCAACTTTCATTTATTTTGAAGGTTGTTCTCAGCCTCTCTCTATCCTCATTTTCAGCATTATAAGACCCTCCAAGTAATGAAAAGTGAGATGACAGGATCATAAATTCTGAGATGTAGAAAGTCTTTTAAAGGTCGTATTGCCCTACATATTATGGAAGGGGTGAATAACTTCTATACCATATAAATTCAACAGTCGACTGAGTATTGGCAAAGAATTTGTGATCAGGTTTTACTCATAACTTGTGCTAGAAGTGAGGCCTTGACAAATCGCTTCTCTGAAGTACTGTTAAATTATTCTAAAGTGTGGTTCTTTTCCCTGTCTTGCCCATATACCACAATTACTATGACAATTAACCTTGTTGTAAAATTTCTGGATAATGCAATCTAACATAAAAACTGAACAAACCGACTACGTAATTTGTAGTTAGTTATTTCAGCTATAAAAGGGTAGCACTCCCTCAATCTTAAAAATAATTTTTAAAAAATGTTTCTTAAGAGTCAGATTGCAAGATCTATATGTAATTGGGCAAACAATAATTTAGTTTTTGTTTCTATAGATGTATGTATTCTGGACATTTTATATAAATGGATCATACAATATGTGGTTTTGGGACTGGCTTATTTCACTTAACATCTTGTTTTCATGACTTAGCTTGCTTTAGCATGTGTCAGTACTTCATTTCTTTTAATTGTCAAATAATATTACCATGTTATATTTATTAATATATTAGCTGATGAGCATTTGGGGTTGTTTCTACTTTCTGGCTTTTATGAATAATGCTGCTATGAATATCCAGGTATATAGCTTGCATGAGCCTATGTTTTCACTTGTCTTGCATGTATACTTATGAGTGTTTTCATCTATATTGGGCATACACCTAGGCATTACTGGGACATATAATCTATGTTTAATATTTGAAGACTTGCCAGACTGCTTCCTAAAACACCTGCACCATTTCACATTCTCACCCACAAAGTACGAAAAGCTTCCAATTTCTCTACATCCTCACCAACAATCAGTTTTTTATTTTAAATGCTATAGTTACAAAGAAAAGTTTTAGAATGAATTAATGCTGTGATTTTAATCACAAAGATTAATTTTGCAATAAAAATCCCTGGTAATTCTGATTATATGTGTGTGTTTGTATTTCAACTGAGAATTGAAGGGTGAGAACTTGGATTGAGACTGTATTTGAAAGGTAAATTTCTTTCCGTGGGGATTATGAAGCCAAAGAATATAAAAGTTTTAATTTTAGATATATAAAAGTATTTTTTCCAATATATTGTCTCAATTTGTAGTTCAACTAAGCCTTCCCAGACCCTTTTCTTTCCTCAGTAACACGAAAGAATACTTGTAAAAGTTGTGGCTGGCTTTACTACTTAATTAGATGTTCACCATTTAATAGAGTGTCACACATTGAACAAGAAAGTGTTTATACATTTTTTTTTTTTAAAAAAGTCAGAAAGTTAAAATTGTCAAATAGAATAAAGGCTTTTATTAAATTTAATAGGGGAAGAAGAGAAATTTTATTTCTCTTCTGTTGTAGATTCATAGATTAATCAGTGAAGAGAAATTTACTATCTGCTTTTATCTTTATTTCTGCACTCGGTTAGCTATCTCCAACTGCCACATTGCTCCAAGAATACTTTACGTGGATTGAATAGCCATGCTGAGACATTTGTGTTTCCATAATGTAAGTGGATTTAAGGGTTATGCAATTATCCAAGAAACAGAGGAACAGTGACACGGCAAATATAAAAATGCACACCTGGGGAGTAAGAATAACCCAGTGTGGGCCTCCCTCTAATGTCTCTGGTTGTGGAACCTCAGCAAGTCTCTTCTCCTTCCATGTACTCAGTTTTTTCAGCTTTGATGAGAGAGGACAGGTCTGCATAAATTCTTCCTGTTATTACTATGAATCTCACGCTGAGGAAAAGATTTTAGATACTATTAGACCTCTCAGCCATAAAGATCTGACTTGAGAATTCACCCTAGCTTTATTGCCACCAACTTCCAACATCAATATCTTTTAAATACAAATGAAATGGAGGAAAACACTGCATTTGACAGCATCGTTTTTCCTCCTAGGACTACCTCCTTTACAAGATTTCCACTACAAAGCAGATTTTAATCCTGCCAATCCCTCAAGTGGCATTTTCTCAATATTTTATATGTTGGGGAAACAAACCAGCACTTTAACAGCCATAGCACTGAAGATGATGGAGTTACGATTCAAACCCGTGGCTGTCTGACTTTGGTCCCTTGTAAAATTTTAGTGTATAGCAGGACAATTAAAATCCCATACCACCAGTCTGCATTCTGCCTCAAAAATCAATCCAAACATTTCAGAACTTACATTTATTCATGTTAAGACTCTATCTTCCCCAGATATAAAAATGTATCCAAGTTGATGATTTGACAGATTTAGGGGCAGAATACTTATATCTAGCCACATTAGATGGATAGCAAAATTAGCTGAGACATTTCTATTCCATGTTGCTAAGGAGAATGAGTCAGCCTCAGTGGAGGAATCAGATTGTGAGGGATGTGTTTTCTCAGTCAGAGCAGGAAATGAAAACTTACGGAAGATTTTCCACTCATTCAGAGTATTCCTTCGACTCTTACCTTCTGCTTTGTATTACAAGTGAGAAATAAGTATGTTTAATTATTACAAAATAATGTTATAATGTGGGCTAGTTAACTTGTGGTAGTTTCTAACTCTGGTACCTTATTTATATTTCTAAGTATTGCAACTAGAGGGAAAATGGGATAAGGTAAATGAAGGGTCTATAATTTATTTAACAAATCAAAATCTCTTTCAATCCTTCTTTTGCCAAAATCTTTCTCTCTCTCTCTCTTTTATGCCTCACCATTGTTTGGCAATCTCTGGATTATCTTTTCCTGCAAACATTGCAATCAATTACAATTTAAATCCACTGTCTATGTTATTTGCAATACATACTCTGGAGAATTATAGTCTGTCTTAAAACGGGTATTGATGGGAAATGAACCTGCTTTGTTCTTTGCCTTTGCCTTTTAAATTCTACTTTTTAAACTTTATCCTTTCAATTCTATTCTGCCTTTTAAATATTTTAAGCCTTGTCAATAAAGCAGCTTTATGAAAAGAGTTTCTGGAATCATGGGAACATGGAAAGTGCTTTGGGAGTTTTTATTCCACCATTCCCAGAGATCTTTTACATATCTGACATTGTGTTATTATGTGTCATTAACTCAAATGGATGTAACAATGTTGCATATAGAAATACCATGTGAACTCTTTTGGTTTTTTTAAATTCTTACAAGCAGGTCATGATTAACAAATTTAGAGAAAATGACAAAATGTAACCTCCCACATTTGTTGCTAAAATATGAAAAATTACATGCATGCAAAATGATCAGTTGACATAAGAAAGGCAGGTAGTAAATATACAAAAGTGAAAATATTCACCTTTGTTAAGTGACAATAATGTGTGTAAATGTATATTTGAGATCAAATTATGCATATAAAGGTATATCAAGGAGCTGGTTTTTACACTAACACATTACTAAAAATTACAATTGTTGAAGCCATTGCTACCAAAACACAGTAAAATTGGAGCATGCCTATACTTTTTGCGTTGTAAGGTGGTATAGGCTTTTTGAAAAAACAACAAGGCAATATGTACCAATATTTCTAATTACTTCAAAATTTGTCACCAAGGGATTTATCCAACAATTACAGCAAAACAGAAGCAGAAAACTTTATGTGCAGAAACGTTCACTAGTATATAATTTAAAATCATGAAAAATTGAATTACATAACACTGAAATTTATGCATTAATACAAATGTCACTACACATCTGTTAAATTATAGATACTATAAATATTTTTAAAATCCTGAGGAAAAGCCTTTTATAATGCTATGCAAAATCATAAATTTATGTTTGTATAATAGTTGCAATTTTATGTTTTTGTGTGCATATGCATATTTTTACGTCTTATTTTTCTTTTCAGAAGAATGAGAATATTACCTCCTTCATAATCTTTTTCAAGGATTAAATGTGACAATGCAAATAAAGTGCCCAGTTCAGTGTCCATCTCCTAGTAATCCTTCTATGGATGCAGTCTATTATTTCTATTTGTTGTAAACTGACATGAGCCAATTTGAACCTTACCACCATGTATTATTTTTGGAGATGGGGCAGACAGCCTCTAAAATGGTTTTCAGCGACTTCACCTTTTAATATCCATGTCCTTGTGTAATCCTCTTCTCCTGAGTGTGGGCTGTGCCTAGTGACTCATTTATAACAAATAAAATTCTATTAACAGTGATGAAATATCTCTTTTGAGATTATGTTAAAAAGGACTATGATTTTCTCTTGCTTGTCCTTTCCTGTTCTTTCTCATTCTCTTCCTCTCACTTTCACGGATCTAGATATGTCACTGTGAGATTCCCTATGCAGAGGACCATGTGGCAAGAAACTGATATGTCCTTCCAACAACCAGGCCTGAGACCTCACAAGACCCAACTGGGTAAGCCTGAAAGTGGATCCTCCACTCATCAAGCCTTGAGATGATTTCAGTCAACACCTTGATTGTAAACTTGGGAGACATTGTGATTCAAATTCAGATTTCACACCTGAATTCTTAAACTATATAAACAATGAGATAAAAAAAACTTGTATTAAGCTACGGAGCTTTGGAGTAATTTTCTAGGAAGCAATAGATAGCTAATAGATTTCACCGGTTTTATAGAGTTATGGTTTGAGGATTCTTAGACATTATCCCCATGTAAGGTAACATGTTTAAATGGAATAAAGTTTCAACTTAGATCTTGCCTAAAAACTTTCAATAGCAAGAAGAACCAAACACACATACACATACACACACACATATGCACTCATACACAATAACTATATGGCCTTGTTGTTTAAATTTGATGAAATATTAGATCTTAAACTCATGAGAACTCCACCAAAAACTTTGTGTGAAAGTAGTCTTGAGGCAGATGCAACAATTTATAACAGCCATCTCAGCTAATTTTATGGTTAAATTAGGTAATATCAATTCTCCAGTGCATTGCTGTGCATAGAACATCCTGAGTTGATCCAAATATATTATGGCATATCTTGTCTATCCAACACTGTAGCCACTAGATACCTGTGGCCTTTCAGTAATTGAAATGTAGCTAGTGTGATAGATATTAAATTTTATGTAATCTTAGTGAACTGACATTTAAATTGCTTCATGTGGCTAGCTTCTATCAAATTGGACTGCACAGCTCTAGTAGGTGGTGGGACAAAAGAACCACATTTGAGTTCTAGACTAAGAGCACCAATGGGGAAATTGGCTGCTAAAACTAACTAGATTTTTACATTATTAATAATGTCAGAGTACAGAGTACAATATTTCTAACAAATCCACAAATGTTAATATCATTTATTTCATCAATGAAAAAAATATTTATCATCACTTATTGTAATTAGCAAAGTCTAGTGAAAATTATATCACCATATTAAAACACTTGTAGAACAATATCCCTGGAGAGTATATTGTAAAGTTTCCAAAATTAACTTCCCTAGATAGAGAAAAGAACTAACACATACAGGCATTGTACACTACTTATACTGAAGTTGCTTAAAGCACGTTGCAGATAATACAATGAGCATAATTAGTATTATTATTTACAATTTTATTTCATGTAGAAGTAGAGAATTGATAATTACACAACAAAACACTGGGCATTTGCAGTGAGAAGCACGGGAGACCTAATTTAATAATACATGACATAATAGTGGCAATAACTTCTTCAGAGAATAAAATCATTTTATAGAGATAATTCTGTTTAGATATGATCCTCCTGCTAAAAGACAGCCTCTATTATCTCTCCAAGCTGCTGAGCCACAGAGGAGGTGGTCCAGATAGCTGTGACAGGCATTCTTAAAGAAGAGCAGACTCTCATCATCTTATGATTTATCCAATGTGCACAGTAGCTAGTAAGGACCACACTAGACAAGTCAATACACCCAGTGAAGATCTTGATTGATCTACTATATGCTGAGAGACAGATTTCTTTTAATTAATGCAGATGCTGCAGTGCCATTTCAATGTAAAATGATGTGAGAATTTGAAGATTAATGGGTGACATAAAATTGTGATGAATTAGAAAAACAATAAAAGATGCTGGTAACATCAGGTCCGTGCTATTTTCCTTTGTGATATCTGTGCACTGGTCTTAGTTTTACCTAGAGGGGAAGCACTAGATATTAATATGAAAACTTACTAAACTTTATATTTAAAATATGAGATCTTTCTCTATACTTACACATGCACAAACGTATGCACACATGCTTACCTTACGATTATTGCATATGTATACATGCATATATATAACATTATATGCACACATATGTTTATATACATATATAGCTCATTAAATATGGTTTGATAATGTATATTTGCATGTATTCTAATTTTATATGGGGGCTTAAGTTCTCATTGTTTCAGTGACTTCATTTTACATTGGTCTTAATTATCTCTTTTGGTAATGGTAAATATATATTTAATCTGCTGCCTACAAAAGGCAGCAACATTATACATATTTGTCTGGGTTTCCTCATCTGTAAGTTGAGTGTAATAATGCCTACTTCATAAGGTTATTATTATGATTATATATAATCCTATTATATATATAATAAATAATAATCCTATTATATATATAATAAAATATATATATTAGGATATATATATAAATTGTTTGGCACCAAACAGTTGCTTTGTGAGGAATAGCCATATCATCATTTATTTCATTAAAGTAAAAAACATATAACGTGTGCAATAAACACATTGAATTTCCACTTTGTGTCAAAAATACACATTAGTTTATTGTTTATCATAACTGTGATGTCCAATTATAATTTATTAACAATATCAACTTATTTTGATGATAGACTACTGAGAAATGTCATGGTATAATTTATTAAAGATGATCACCTTCAATTCTTACTAGTAAAATTTTAAATAATGACTTGAACATCTTACTTAACCTAAATTTATTTTATTAGGAGGTAGTTAAGTAGAAATATTCAACATTCATATAAAAAGGAAATTATTCACGTACAGACAAATGACTTTTTCCTGGTGTTACACTAAGGAATATGAGTACATTTAAAGTAATTTTCAGCATTTTCTTGGGATAGATCTCCCAGACGGAGCAGGCAGACCACCATTTCTGCTGTCCCACAGCCCTCAAAGTTGTTACTCCCCGGCTCTGGAGGGTGCTCAGTGACTAAAGACTGGTGCAGACCCCCAGCACAGTGTAGCCACCCCATGAAAAAGTGGTCAGACTATTTCCCATGTGGGTTCACTTCTTACTGGGTGGGTCATCCTGGCCTGAGACTCCAGCACAACTACCCTGCCCCTGCCTGAACACCTCAGTCAGAGGCAGTTCTAAATTTCTGTTAGAAGGAACTTCAGAGACAAACCACAGTCCCTCTGCCTTTGCAACTGCAGGGCTACTTCCCTGACCAGCCTCAGGCTGGGGAAGGAACAAAAGGCCTGGTCATTACTCTAGCACCTCCAGCACACAGCAGCCATTATACAAAAAGAAGCCCATTCTCCCTTCCCTGTCAGCTCCTATATCACACTCATCACCAGGCAGGGCCCTCAAGATCAAGACAGCACAAGAGCCACCCCACCCCAAGCTGAGCATACCCACAGGTAGTGGCTCTGTGTTTCCCTTGGGAGGGGCTTCCAGAGGCAACTGACAGGCCCTCTAATACTGCAATGGCAGGGGTTTTGCCCTTGTAGCCTTTGGTCTGATGAAGAAACAAAGAATCTGAGGGCTTCATTTGTGCCTCCAGCACATCACAGCCACCATAGGGAGAGGAGCCTAGTGTCTCCTCCCTGGGAGCACTCAACACCCCACCTCTCATCCCACTGTCTTCAACAGGTAGAGCCCTTAGCTAAAGCCAGGAGCTCAGTCATCCAGCCCCTGGCTGAACATTCCTAGTAACACTGGTTTCACGTTTCTCTGAGGTGGAGCTCCCAGAGACAACTGAAAATACCTCTATCCACTGCCACTGGATAGTATAGTAGTACTATCCTTGCTGTTCTCAGACTGGAGAAGGAGCAAAGCCCCTTGAGGGACTTAACTACACCTCCAGCAAGCTGCAGTTCCCCTAAGAAGGAGAGGCCAGTCTGTCTCCCTGATGACCTCCCTACTTGACCTCCCTGACCTCCCTACTTAGGGGCAAGACCCCCTAACTTGGGCCCACAGCACAACTGCCCCACCCCAGGCTGATCACACTGATCGATAGTGGTTCTGCATCTCTTTTAGGGAACCCTCAAGAGACAAGTGAAAAAATCTCTCTCACAACCATTGTCAAGATCCCATTCCCTGCTGCCTCCATACTGGGGAGAGAACATAAAGCTTGAGCTCGCCCCAGACCAGTGGTATACAGCTCAGGAGAGCCAAGGTGAGATCTGCAACCAACACTCAAGTGAAAGAGGAGCACACACTTTCAGACCACTGAGGGGGTGCATGACTGCAATCGTGAGCAAATACAGGTGAGCCATGTGGCTGAAGAAGAGTCTACCTACTGGCCATTATATTTAAGCACCATCTACTGCATCACAATGTAACATCAACAGCAAAAATACTTTGTTAATATACCCCCTGGGGAACTAAGGACAATAATTTAACTACAAATAAAGACCCTACTCAAAGCCTTAGCCCTGTGAAAATATCCAGAAAAAGAAGTCTACTGACTGTACTCAAATTACACCGCAGTTAAAGGAACATCAACCCACACAGATAACAAAGAAACAACATGAGAACTCTGGCAACTCAAAAAAGCCAGAGTGTCTTTTTTCCTCCAAATGACTACATTAATTCCCCAGTAAGGGATCTTAACTTGGCTGAAATGGCTAATATTACAGAAATAGATTTCAGAATATGGACAGGAAGGAAGATCACTGAGATTCAGGAGAAAGTCAAAACCCAATCCAAGAAATAGGAAGATTACAACAAAATGATACAGGAGCTGATACACAAAATGGTCATTATAAGAAGAATGAAACTGACCTGACAGAGCTGAAAAATGCACTATAAATGTTTCATAATGCAATTGCAAGTATTAACAGCATAATAGACCAAGCTGAAAGAATATCAGAGCTTAAGGACTGGTTCTTTGAACTAACTCATTCAATCAAAAGTAAAGAAAAAAGAATAAAAGATGAATAAACAAGACCTCTAAGAAATATAGGATTATGTAAATAAACCAAATCTATGACTCATTGGCATCCCTGAAAGAGCTAGGGAAAAAGCAATCAACTTGGAAAACATATTTCAGGTTAACACCCATAAAATCTTCCTCAACCTCACTAGAGAGGACAAAATTCAAATCCAGGAAATTCAGAGAACTCATACAAGATACTACAAAAGACCATCCCCGAGACACATCATCATCAGATTCCCCAAGGTCAAAATGGAAGAAAAAAATGCTAAAGGAAACTAGAAAGAAAGGACAGGTCACCTACAAAGAGGACCCCATCAGGCTAACAGCAGACCTTTCAGCAGAAACTCTACAAGCCAGAGGAGAGGGGGGCCTATATTCAACATTCTGAAAGGAAGAAATTCCAACCAAGAATTTTGTATCCAGCCAAACTAAGCTTTGTAAGTGAATGAGAAACAGAATCCGTTTTAGAGAAGCAAGTGCTGAGGGAATTTTTTACCACCATACTTGCCTAACAAGAGGTCCTAAAAGGAGCACTACATATGGAAAGAAAAGACTGTTACCAGCCACTACAAAAACACACTTAAATACACAGACCACTGACACTACAAAGCAACCACACAAACAAGTTTGCATAAATACCAGCTAACAACACAATAACATGATCAAATCCACAATATAAATATTAACCTTAAATATAAATCGGCTAAATGCCCCCATTTAAAAGGCACAGAGGGGCAAGCTTGATAAAGAAGCAAGATATAGTTAATGCTGTCTTCAAGCGGTCTATCTCACATGCAGTGACACCCATAGGATCACAATAAAGGGATAGAGAAAAATCTACCAAGCAAATGGAAAGTAGAAATTACCAGGGTTTGCTATTCTAATTTCAGGCAAAACAGACTTTAAAGCAACATTTTTTAAAAAAAGGAAATTACATAATGCTATAGGGTTCAATTCAACAAGAAGACCTAACTATCCTAAATACATATGCACTCAACACAAGAGCATTCAGATTCATAAAGCAAGTTCTTACAGACCTCTGAAGAGACTTAGATTTCCACACAATAATAGTAGGAAACTATTAACACCCAAATGACCATATTAGACAGATTATCAAATTAACAGGGATTAACAAAGAAAATTAACAGAGATATTCAGAACTTGAATTTGATGCTTTACCAAATAGACCTAGTAGACATCTACAGAGCTCTTTACCCCAAAACAACAGGATATACATTCTTCTCATCACAACATGGCACATACAGTAAAATTGATCAGATAATCAGACATTTAAAAAACCCTTAGCAAATTCAGAAAAACTGAAATCATACCAACCACACTGTTAGACCGCAGCACAATAAAAATAGAAATCAATACTAAGAAAATATCTCGAAATCATATAACTACATGAAAATTAAACAATCTCCCACTAAATGACTTTTGTGTAGATAATGAAATTAACGTAGAAACCAAGAAATACTATGAAACTAATGAGAACAAAAATTCAACATATATTTGGGACATAGCCCAGGAAGTGTTAAGAGGGAAGTTCATAGCACTAAGCACCAACACCAAAAAGTTATAACAATCTCAAATCAACAACCTAACATCACAACTAGAGGATCTAGATAAAAAAGAAAAAAAAAATACCAGAAGAAATAACCAAAATCAGAGCTGAACTGAAGAAAAATGAGATGCAAGAAAACATACAAAAGAGTAATAATTTAGGAATTTCTCTATGAAAAAATTAGTAAGAGACAGCTACTAGACAAATAAAATACAAAACGGAGAAGAGCCAAAAAAATTAGTCAGAAATAAAAAAGGGGACATTGCCACTGAATTATAGAAATACAAAAAAAACAAACAAACTCAGAGACTACCATGAACACCTTTATGCACAAAAACTAGAAAAGCTAGAAGAAATGGATGAATTCCTGAACACATACAACATCCCAAGATTGAACCAGGAAGACATTGAATCCTTGAACAGACTAATAAAGAGTTCTGAAATGGAATCAGTAATAAAAACCTACCACTACTAACAACAAAAAGCCAGACAGATTCACAGCTGAATTTTACTAGATGTATAAAGAAGAGCTGGTATCATTCCCACTGAAACTTTCCCAAACATTGAGGAGAAGGGTCTCATCCCTAACGCATTTTACATGGCCAGCAACATTTTGGAACCAAAACCTGATAGAGACATAACAACAACAACAACAAAAACCTTCAGGCCAATATCCTGGAAGAACATAGATGCAAAAATCTTCAACAAAATATTAGCAAACCCAATCCAGTATCACATCCAAAAGCTCATCCACCACAATCAAATAGGCTTTATTCCTAGAATGTAAGGTTGGAATATAAACAATATACACAAATCAATAAATGTGACTCATCACATGTATATTTCAATAGCTGCAGAAAAGGTTTTCGATAAAATTCAATATTAATAGGGACAAGAGGCAAACAAATTCTAGGCAGAAAAGGGTAGGTACTTGGCCAAACCCCACCTTCAAGCCAAAACGCCTGAAACCACAGCACAAAGTCAGAACTTATATCTCTGCTTTTCCACTAGAATCCTTCCTTTTCCTAAATCACCCATGGCCACACCTCACCCCATCTTGTGCCTATAAAAACCCCGCATTCAGCTGGTAGATAAGACTTAGTGCCATTTCAAAGCAGTTAATATTATAATATTAACCAGACAGTCAACCGTTGTATAACATTTTGTGGAAACAATTTCTGCTATCTTCAATCTGAATTTAAGAAAATAAGGGCTACCAAGTTGTAGAAGGTTGAAATTTGTGATTAGTGCAACAGACAGTATGCTATAATTAGCAGTCACACAGACACATGTAAATATCCCTCTCCCTGAAACCAGTCTTCCAAGCATTGAATATTCATCATGCTTTCCCAAGCTACTCATATTATATTTTACAATAGCACTGCAGAAAATTTTATTGTAGAATGTATAGAACACATTAACAGAACATGCACCTAGGGGTAACTATCTGTCCTACAGACCGAGGTTACCAGTATATGCTGTGGTGCTAAGTACCACACATAATCTTATAAAATCCAAAGGTTAGGGTATGGAAAAGCTAAAGTAATTCCTTGGTTGAATATAACATAGTTTTCTGTCTTTTTTTTGAAATAGAAATTTAACAACCTTTTTTCCACAAGAACATAATTTTTATTGGTCTTCTTAGAGTATTTACCAGTAATATAAGGAAACAATTTATAAGCTCGGATGTGTAAGTGTAGTGTCTTTCATGATTACTGCCATTAACTGAAGAAACAATAATCTTCCAGAAAAAGTTTACATGGTTAGTACTGTTTTACTTCCTTCTTCCCTTTCTCCTTTTCTTCCTTCCTTGTTGTTCTTTTGTCCCTGTTTTTCTTCCATGCACACATGCGCATGTGCACAAACACACACAATACACAGCAAATTGGAAGCTTTCATGTTTGTTTTATTGGGACTCTTATCAGGCTTTGAATTTAGCTCAGACTGGATGCATATCCTAGACCTGACAATCAGCTTTGTGACTCTGGTTGTATTACATAGTTTTATAACAAATTACACAAATGAAGATGTTTTAGACAATGCTCATTTATTATCCCACATTGTCCATAGATCAGAAGTCTGGGCATAGTAGAGTTCTCTGCTCAAGGTCTCACAAAACTAAAATAAAGGTGTCAATCAGGGCTACTCATCTGAAATTCAGGTTTCCTTTTAAGCTCATGAGGTTTTTAGAAAAATTCATTTCCTTGAAGCTATGGAATTTATGGAGGCTGTTTCTGCAGGGCCAGCAAGGGAGAGTTACTCCGACCACCAGACTTCGTTGTAAAAGCTTACATAGCTAGATAAGGGTAACTAGGTAATTTCATATGTGATTAGCTCTAATTAGAGACCTTAATTCTATTTGCAAAATTCGATTTTGCCGTGTAACATAATCACAAAAGTGATACTCCCTCATACTCAGAGATCTCACTGACACTCAAAGAAAGGGTATGATATACAGATGTGGATCATTCAAACTAATATATTTATTCTGCTTGACACCATGAGCAAAATACATAATATGTGTTTGCTTTTTAGACTCCTAACTAGCATGCTCTGAAAAATTACTGAGAAGAGTGAAAGATTAAATACTATAATCAATATAAGCCACTCTATATTGCTGTAGTAGACATCTTTTGGATGTTTGCATATTCACTATGTCACCTTTTTTTCTGGGAAGCTCACCCTCTTTCCAACCTCCAGGTGAAAGACTCTAGAATTCCTAACCCTGCCCGAATGCTACAGTTGGTTGAATGTCTAGTCTACAGATTGTTCAGATACTCAGGAATTTGGAACTGGGATACATAGACATCTTATGACTGTGATTGAGGGAGATGTGTGTGTTGTATGTACAAGAAGCAGAGAAAGTCTATTTGAAAAGAGTGAGCACAAAATTGCATTACCAGCCTAACAAAATTCAGTCTCTCCTGTGTAAATTCAAGGCTTTAAAATTCTCATTCATCTTTTTCATAATCAAAATTATCTGGCTGTTGCAAGAACTGGCAGATGTATAATAATTCTTTGTATTGTTCTCTACTCCCTTTAGCTTCTGGTTTAGGGTTATTTATCTTGTCAGGTCCCTGCAGCTTTGCATGCCCTTCACTGGCCCATATTTGCAAGGTTCACACACTCTACATTTTGTTGTCCTCTCTTCAGTTTGCTTTCCATCCTTTATTACAAGTTTGTCAATTTCCATTGCCTACTTGGGAGACCATAAGAGTATTAGTAGATGCTTCTCTTTATTTCATGTTGAAACGTATAAGATCTGGAGACCTTCTGTAGTAATTATGATTTTATTGTTTAGCACTAAATACAGAAATGTATTGTTTGATTAATTTCTAGTGTGAAATTGGAAACTAGTGATAATCTGGGACAAGAAATGCAATGGTATTTTCTCTGTACATTGGAAAATATGATCGCCGTGAAGTAGAATACACTGTTGTAATGTGATACACTGCAAGCTAACCAAATTACCTGCAAAGACTGTCAAGTAATGCAACATCACACAGGGGTTTAGCGCTGGAAAGATCAGAATGCCAGACTCTTTAAAGCCCTGTGAATCTTCGTCCTTCCAGCACTGGTCCAACTCTTACTACTTAGAAGGGGAAAACTAGAACTAAATAAGTTTAATTTTATAATCACTTAATGCAATTTAATTATTTTAAATAATTGTATATTACTTTGCAACCAGCAACACAATGAACTGTTAGAACATTTTATCACAAAAAGTTTCTTTGTTCCTGTTGTAATAATTCATTTTTAGAGATAAATTTTATGCCTTCTTCCTTCAAAACTTTAAATTTTAATGTTGCAATAGAAGCCTTTTTTTCCAAGTTCCTGACTCTTACAATTGAAAATAACAAATTTTCATACTACTGTCTCCATTGTTGATTTATTCAAGTTAGAATAGGGTAGAAAGAATTCAGAAACATGACCCATTATGTTAATTTGCATAATCTCATCCATGGAAAATAAGTCTCACATCTAGGTTTAAGTAATTAAGAGAAAATAAGAGGAATTATAAGAAGAAAGTGAAAATGTACTAAGTAATTTTACTAATAATATTCATCAAAATTATTATAAAAATTTACAAAACATCAATAAAAGGTAGACTCCAATGGAACTTTGAAAATATTCATATATTGTTGAATTTACAACTTTTGGACATTTGTATTAATTCGGGTTCACCTAAAGAAGTAGAACCACTTCTTTGTTTCCCATAAATATTATAAGAATAATGTTTAAGAATAAGAATAATTTATCTATGAATTAGATCTTACACACCAGTGGGAGTTGATAGAGACATGAAGTCTGGAAGGGTAAATCACAGGATTGCAGAAAAGATCCTTAACATGTCTGTCTGAAGCACTAGCTTGGGTAGACAAGCTGCATCATAAAAAACAGAAAAGGAAAAGTACATCAACTGAATAAAATAAAATCATGAAAGAAGAATATATATATACAAGTCTGTGGGGAGCTATTGCCTGTGTGTATGTACTTCCTCTGTGAATCTCTAGCCAAGCATCTACTGATGCTCCTGGTACCACTAGTATTGAACATAGGAAGATAAGTTGGATGCAAAGTCAGGAAGTATTAGTTCAAATGGAACCCAATGAACATCTTTGTGATTACTGGTTCTATATCTAACTTCAGTGGCCTCTCAAGTGCAATGTTGCTGCTTCTATTCTGCAGTACAAGTCTCATAGAAATTCCTTTTTTGGCCATTCTGACTTGAAACCATGCAACAAAGATGGTGCTGGGAAAGCTTTACAAACTGATGTGGTATAATACTTCAAAATATCAGTTGAATAGAAATTAATCATGGACAAATCAATACCAATCATAATATCAAGAGAACCAGTAAGTTACAGTTAATGATTTAGAGGTCTATGGTATGGAATGACATGGACATAGTGTTTACACATGAATTTCTTTTTTTCATATATTCATGAAGGAAATATAAAAGAAAAATAATATTTATTAAAACAGATAAGCCACTGTACTAGGAGATTTTGATATATTCCCTCCTTCAAATCTGAAAAAAACTATTCTTAATTATAAATATTCACTTTTACAATGTGTCAAATTTAAGGCTAAGAATCACATATGAACTTTGATTTACTTCATAGCTGTTTTAGATGAGATAGGTGAAACAAAACTGAGAAAACTGAATTTCGTATCAGTAGCTTTCTTTGAATCCTCCTTGTGCTAAAAACACAGTAATAGATACAGCATTGTAAACCTAGTTCAGTATATAATCCAATACTCTTATAAGAGTCCTCATATTATTCACTCACAAGTGAATAGAAGCTGAAAAGTAATGACAATGAAATATTCTGAATTTGCAACCTGCTTTTGACATTTAGAGACTTAAGACCTTGGATAAGTTACATAAATGTTTATAAATCTTTATTTTCTTGTCTATACAAAAAAGATAATAATATTACACATTTCACATGTTGTGAGAATTAAATGGGAAGACAATTTCTCACAATGCCCTAACAATATTAAACATTAAAATAATGCCAACTACTATGAATAAAATAAGAATATAAAAATTCTATCTATCTATCTATCTATCTATCTATCATCTTTCTATCCATCCATCCATCCTTAACTTCCAAGAGACTCCACAGAGGCAAATGCAATGACAAACTGCAAATATCATCACCAGTCCACCAGTTTTGAAAATAACACCACCCACAGTCCTCTATATCATTTTATTCTCATCTAAATTAAATATTTTACTTTACAACCTGACATGCCTTTTATATTAACCTCGATCAAAAACCTTCTGAAATAAGATTGATTAACAAAACAATTTTAAAAACACCATCTGCCTTGTCTTCAATGAACAATAATTATGCCCATTGAATATGACATTACTATCATTTATGATAATTTGTAATATTTACTGTGCTTTGCATATTACTTTACAATCAAAATAGTAGAAGCCTTTGTAACTGTGAACCATGTGGAACTCGTGAGGCACTTCTTATAAAGCAGGACAATTTTGTTGTGAATATCTCACTAAGCTGACTGAATAATAATTTGTCTGCATTCTGAGAACTGATCTCAGCAGCTTTTATATATATGTACTTTGAACTGCTAGTCATTTAGAACACTGTAAAAATATAGCAATGCATTCAGGGTGTCAATGGCTCCTTGAACAAATTTAAACTAGTAAGAAAACCCAGATGATCTACTAGTAATTGTGGGAATTGCTTTTCATTAAATTTAATATTGGACAAGATTGATTTTGTTCACTATCATTACATGGACTTATTGTCTATAGTATTCTAGTAACATTACATGGGGGTGCTCCTTGTCCTTTAATGAAGCAACAAGATGGAAAAACTAGTCATACCATTTTATGGCTGAGTGCAACAAAACTGCTGCACCTAATAGAGTATTGATTGAGGCAAGCAAATATATGAACAAACAGTGGGGAACAGTCCCAGGACACCTGAGAAGTTAAATGGCATTGCATGTTAGATTTTTGCAAAGTGTTCATGCATTTCCCTTAAGAATTGCTGTTCAAAAGAAACTACCATCAGAGTGAACAGGCAACCTACAGAACGGGAGAAAATTTTTGCAACCTACTCATCTGATAAAGGGCTAATATCCAGAATCTACAATGAACTCAAACAAATTTACAAGAAAAAACAAACAACCCCATCAAAAAGTGGGTGAAGGACATGAACAGACACTTCTCAAAAGAAGACATTTATGCAGCCAAAAAACACATGAAAAAAATGCTCATCATCACTGGCCATCAGAGAAATGCAAATCAAAACCACAATGAGATACCATCTCACACTAGTTAGAATGGCGATCATTAAAAAGTCAGGAAACAACAGGTGCTGGAGAGGATGTGGAGAAACAGGAACACTTTTTCACTGTTGGTGGGACTGTAAACTAGTTCAACCATTGTGGAAGTCAGTGTGGCGATTCCTCAGAGATCTAGAACTAGAAATATCATTTGACCCAGCCATCCCATGAATGGGTATATACCCAAAGGATTATAAATCATGCTGCTATAAAGACACATGCACATGTATGTTTATTGCGGCACTATTCACAATAGCAAAGAGTTGGAACCAACCCAAATGTCCAACAACGATAGACTGGATTAAGAAAATGTGGCACATATACACCATGGAATACTATGCAACCATAAAAAATGATGAGTTCATGTCCTTTGTAGGGACATGGATGAAACTGGAAAACATCATTCTCAGTAAACTATTGCAAAGACAAAAAACCAAACACCGCATGTTCTCACTCATAGGTAGGAATTGAACAATGAGAACTCATGGACACAGAAAGGGGAACATCACACTCCGGGGACTGTTGTGGCTTGGGGGGAGGGGGGAGGGACAGCATTAGGAGATATATATACCTAATGCTAAATGACGAGTTAATGGGTGCAGCAAACCAACACGGCACATGGATACATATGTAACAAACCTGCACATTGTGCACATGTACCCTAAAACCTAAAGTATAAAAAAAAAAAAAAGAATTGCTGTTACTCCACTTCCAGTTATTTCCTTAGAATGAATATGCTGACAACTACCTATAAAACAATAAAGAAGTACTAAGAACAGAAGTTCCTCTGGCCTTAACAGAGTCCACAGAGTACCAAATGACTTTTTATGCAAGATTATTTTTTTCCTGTAATCTATGGATAAAATATGTCCTAATTGCTATCTGTGGAACACATATTAAACAAGCTATTTGCTTGAATCATCTCTTGAATATCCCCTACTACAGTTAAATTTTTTGCTTTTCTGTAAAAAAGAAAAATTAATTTTGAAACATATGTCAATAAGATAAAATTTATTAATGTCCGATTTTCATAGGTGCTTAACGAATAGTCACAATTATTATTTCATCTGGGTTTCTTTTCGAATTGTTTAAAATCACAGGGCTAGGGTCTTTTTTTCCCCTATTAGTGAATTCGCACATACTAAGAAAAGTTTTAGAGACAGATTTACTTGAAGAAAGCAAGACAAATCTTGCTTTCTTTCCTTATGTAAAGAATTTTTAACAAATAATTATTGCTTTCCTTCTTTATGTAAGGAATTGTCAACAAATAGTTATTGAAAATATGCAAAATACAACAGATACTCTCAATTATTTTTTCCAGCTGAGCAAATATAAGAAACATGACTAGAAACCATACCTTCTGATTAAGAATTATTATATCGCACATTCAAAGGCTGAAAGTGTCAAAATTTGTGCAAATTATTTTCATGTATTTTGCTAAATCCTTAAAATTTTATTCAGTATAGCTCCGGTTTTCTAATTAATAAGTTAATTTTTAAAAATTCTATACCCCCAGTATTCTGCTAAAGCCATCCAATGTTTTGATATTAACTTTTCCTTTATTTCTTAAATGAAACAAATTTGTGGAGACATAGTTCCATATTTGATGCTAATTCCAGGTCCTTATCAAGATTTCTTAAGTTCCAACGAGGATCCATTGGACAAAACTCCCTCTGATGCAAGGCTGGTTCAACATATGTAAATCAGTAAATATAACTCATTATATAAACAGAATTGATGACAAAAAACACATGATAATCTCAATAGATGCAGAAAAGACCTTTGATAAAATTCAACACCACTTCATGCAAAAACTCTCAATAAACTAGGTATTGATGGAACGTATCTCAAAATAATAAGAGCTATTTATGACAGACCCACAGCCAATATTATACTGAATGGGCAAATCCTGGAAGCATAATAATTATGCTTTATTCAATTTACATATAAACAAAAACACTCCTCTCACTTGAGGAAATTCCTTTAGTTTGGAGGTTACTTCCTAGGAGCCAAGGAGAAAGACAGGAAAAATTTTAATACATATGTATTAATTTATTTTCCTGAGTGTCAACATGAAGTGCCTGCCTCTGATTCCCTTGGACATATGAAAGATGTCCACTTTCCCCTTGACATAATACAGTGTATTCCAGACAGACTCTGCACATAAGAAGTGTCAGTAATTCTGATAGGGTATTCTTAACATTATAGATGTACATGCTTTTCTCCTGCTAATTTTAGCATTATTTCCTTCATGTTGATCTTAGACCAGGGTTCCCCAACCCCTGGGCTATGGATTGGTACCAGTCTGTGGCCTGTTGGGAACCAGGCTGCACAGCAGGAAGTGAGTGGTAGGTGGACAAGTGAAGCTTCATCTGTATTTACAGCCACTCCTCATCACTCACATTTACTGCCTGAGTTCTACCTCCTGTCAGATCAGCAATGTCATTAGGTTCTCATAGGGGCACAGGCCCTGTTGTGAACAGTGTATGTGAGGGATCTAGGTGGCATGCTCCTTGCAAGAATCTAATGCCTGATGATCATAGGTGAAACAGTTTCATCCCAAAACCATCCCCACCCTACCCCAGTCCCTGGAAAAATTATCTTCCTGAAAGCCCACCCCATGGGGACCACTCACTTAGACAGTCTGATGACTATGTTTCTAGTTAAGTCCATTTTACAATGTATTTTACCAGTGTTTGTTGGGCCTCCTATATCTGGATGTCTAAATCTCATGCTAGGCAAGGAAAGTTTTCATCAATTATTTCTTTAAATATAGTCTTACTAAACTTTTTACTTTTTCTTGAGAACCGATGACTCATAAATCCAATCATTTTATGTGGTCCCATACTTCTCGAAGGCTTAGTTCATTTTTAAAATTAATTTTAATTTATTTGTGTGGCTGGATTAATTCTAAAGAGCTGTCTTCATGTCCTGAGATGCTCTCTTCTGCTTGGTCTAATCTACTGTTGAAACTTTCAAATGTATTTTGTAATTCCATCAATAATTTTTTTTCCTTTTGAGAAGTTCTTCCTGTTTTTTTTTTTTTTTTTTTTTTTTTTAAGGTGCCTATCTCCTTGGTAAATTTTTCGTTTATGTCCTGAATTGATTTCTGATTTCTTTACATTGGTTTTTTTTTTTTTTTTTTTGAGACGGAGTCTCACTCTGTCGCCCAGGCTGGAGTGCAGTGGCGCAATCTCGGCTCACTGCAAGCTCCACCTCCCGGGTTCACGCCATTCTCCTGCCTCAGCCTCTCCGAGTAGCTGGGACTACAGGCGCCCACCACCACGCCTGGCTAATTTTTTGTATTTTTAGTAGAGACGGGGTTTCACCGTGGTCTCGATCTCCTGACCTCGTGATCCGCCCGCCTCGGCCTCCCAAAGTGCTGGGATTACAAGCATGAGCCAACGCGTACTGGTTTTAAGATTTATCTTGCATCTCATTGAGCTTCTTTAAAAATCAATATTTTGAATTATTTATTTGAAATTTTGTAAACTTGTTTTTGGTTAGGATTTATTTCTAGAGAATTACTGTGTTTCTTTTGGGGTGCCATAATATCCTGCTTTTTCATATTCACAGTATTATTATTCTGATTTCTTTGTATCTGGAGAAACAGTTGCTTCTTATTTTTTAATTTATTTGCGGTGAGAATTTTTGTTTGTTGTTGTTTTCCTTGAGGAAGTGACTGACGTATATTGAGTAAGGCTGTTTGGCTTTGCTTCTGAGTGCATTCAATGATGAAGACTCTGTATGATTTCCTTTGTTATAAATAGCCTTAGTGTGATGGTTTTCTTGAATGCCGGTTGTCGTGGTGATATATCCATGGGTGAGTTGGTTTGCATTCTGGGTAGCAAGGATGGTGTGGAGATGGTGGTAGCAGAGGTGGAAAGAAACTTGTCTTGTTTCTGAGAGCTGTGAACTTGTGTCTGCAGATATTGTAATGGACCCTGCGGTTTGATCTCCAGGCCAGAAGGTGATGCTTGCACATAAGAGCCAGGTGTGATAACTAAAGTTTATGTTTGGCATTTGTTATCTTGCAGAAATGCTCCAGTGTCCTAGATTGGGGGTTGGGTCCTGGAATATTCAAAGGCCTGGGTTCTGCCTTTCCTCTAGGAGGAGGGTGGTAAAACTGGGCAGAGCTGGACTAGGGAAGCCTGAACTCAGGTCCCCCAATGGTAGGTGCAAGCAACAGCTCCTGCTGGGGTCACAGGGGAGTCTCCAGGCCCCTGGAGAAATAGCTGGGAGGTGATGTGTGGTCACTGAGTTCTCTGCTCAGGCAGGAAGGGTCATCCCAGCACCAGTTTCTCAGCAGGCAGGAATGTGATCTGTTTCCCTCGTGTGCTCCTGCCACAGTGTTCAGGATATTTGGTTAGGTTAGACACTGCAGTTTGCTTCTAGACTGCAATGTGGCTCAGGGCTGTAGGAGACTCCAGCCCATTGGCTCAACACTAAACTTCTGTGGCAACTGGAAGTGGGTGCAATGTGGAATCTCTGCTCACAGCCCTAAACACCCAGACCTTGTGCTCTCCTGCTCTCTGTGATAGCAGCGCCGCAGCTCCATGCCAAGAGGGAAGGGTGCAAGCCCAGGCCAGGAGGCCATGCTGCCAGTAGAGTTGCAGTCACCCCTCATAGCCAGGTGGTCCAACTGCTGGCTTGCTTGCCCCAGCTTTCTAGTGCAGCAGCAGGGACCATGCCTTCAGGGGTGTGTGAAAGCTGGAGAGTGTTCTTGTTCTCTACTCCTAAGTCCCAGCAAGCACAGTCCGCTTGCCCAGCAGAAGGGGATTTAACCCTTCACCTTTAAAGCCCAGCACACAGTTTGTCTGCCGAAGTCAGAGTCACTTTGCACAGCCCAGAACAGGAGCTCTCAGGCTGTCTTGCTCTCTGTGGCAGCAGTGCTACAGGGCTGTAAAGAGCGGGAAAGGGCCCCAACTTCGTTTTAAGTGCAGGTCTGGAGGCTATGCCATCAGTGGGGTCACAGTTGCCACTCTTGCCTGAGAGAGGCAGCCCTCTGGCTCAACCATGTCAACTTCCTATGCCAGTAACAGAGGCTGTGCCTGCAGCAATGTGCAGAAGGGGAGGAGGAATCTTCTTCTCTAGGCCTGCATTGAAGCACAGAAGCTACGCAGCCGGTTGGAGGGGATTTCACTCTTCACTTAGAGAAGCATGGGCAGGGAGTTTGTGCCCATGCTGGAAGCAGGGTCACTTTTCACATACCCAAGCAGGGAGCTCTTGGGTATGATTTCCTTTGTCCCAAGAGCTGTCTTTTTGGTGTGCTGCCCTCTCCTGTCTCCTAGGAGTGGCACTTCCTGAGGGGTAGATTACTGGGAACTCTGTAGCTCCTTTGGGTCCAGCTCACACTGTGTTGCTGCAGCTCTCTGTGCAGGTAGTGAGGAATGTCAGCAGAAGCTCCCAGAATGTGGACATACAAAGGCTGGAGTTCCAAGGGCAAGATTCAGCCCCCTGAAGGCTTTGTGCCACACAGCCACTAGAGTCTTGCAGGGAGAGTGTCTTGCAGGGAGAGTGAGTGAGTTCACAGTCTGGGGCAGTGCCCTCAAGGGGTCTCCAGGTCACCACCCACACTACTGTCAGGGTTTTGGAAGGCAGAGGAGTTCTGTCCTAGTTAGAATCCTGGCAGGCTGCAGCAGGGATGAGGGCCACCAGAACACTCTCAACCCTTTCTCTGCAATAGAGGCTCCTAGGGATCTCATCAGAGTTGAGGGTCATGCTTCCCTCTTTTTTTGTTTCACAGGTTTTTTCATTGGTTTTCCTTTAGGTTCTAATGTTCTTTACTTCATATTGTATTTGAGGTATGGTAATATATGAATAGCAATATTCATAAAAGTGCTGCTTCTTTCTAGAGAGAACTGACATGTCTAGTTAGCCGTGTTTAACCTATCTTAAAATCTAAAGTATAACCTTAAATCAAGAGTGTACCTGGTGTGTTGAAGGAAATACAGAAGAGTAACTTGACTCAGGAGGGAGTGACGGAAGGGGAGGGCAGTAGGTATGATATTTGTCAATCTCAGTACTAGTGTCTAATGACTTTAGACATCGACTATATAAAAAATAAGAATTTAAGTAATTTCTAACAACTAAGTATCTTTTTATTGTTCTCCTGCCAGTATCTCTTTCTCTATTTTTCTATTTTTCTTCCTTGTTTTGTTCTTCTCTTGATTTATGTTTTCCTGAAAACAGTGCAATTAATTATACTTTAAAATTAATGTCATGTTATTTGCATTATGAATTTCTGAAGAATTATAATCTGTTTTTTTAAGTGTCATTTCAAAATGTAACATTTTATTCCTTTGCTTAGACTTTCAAATGCTGTTTTATCATATTTATTCTTTCAATTTAATTTTTCCCTTTAGGTATTTAACAGTCAATAGAGTCACTTTAGCCAAAGAGCCTCTAATATGAAGAAATCCTAAACATACTCTATAGAGTTTTTCCTTCATTTTTTTCAGTCATCAATCATACACCACATCATTACATCAGGAGGTATCATTTATCTTAATATATTTAGTATCTCTCCTAATAGAAATGCCCCCAAAATAGATGTTTTGTTTTTCTTTTATTATTAAAAGTAATGGAAGATTACCAAATAGGGGAAATGCCTATTCTTCTTTATTTGGTGCTGAATTTTGTAGAGTTATACATATGAGAGGCAATTAATAAAAAGAAAATACAAATAGTAAACACTCTGAAATGTTTACCAATTTGAGAGATAAAAAAATACATATGAAAACTAACAAGGCAATATTTTATATTAACTAAACAACCAAAATAATAATTGTAATGCCTACTGCTATCAAAGTTTTAATGAAAGTACTCCTAGCATCATAAATTGATAGAAACACTTCAAAACGCAATGAGGTAATGTGAAGCAATAGCTACAAAGACATTTAAATAGTTTGACCTAGTAAGATGGCCCTAGGAAACTTATTCAGAATGTAACTCACAGAAACAAAGTAAAATGCCCAGTCTCATTAAAAGAAAACCAAAATACTACAAATAGCCAAACTGCACAACAATACTGTGATTGTATGTTATTACAACCAGCAGTTATATATTCATTAAATTTATAATTCTTATGAAGATTCATGAAATTTCTATAAGACTTTTAGTTTAAAAGTCTTGGGTAGAAGGAGAGATGAAATGCAACACAGTGACAAAAGTGCCTCAGCTACCCATATAGCATATATGGTTTGTCTCTGGACACAAGGATCCCTAAGTTCCTGTATTTTACACATAACTTGTAGGTTAATAGGATTTTTACTGTGTCATCTGGCAAAAGCACACTCCATTTCAGGATTATTTCCAATCTCCTAATAGTCTCTCTTTCTATTGCTTTCTATCACATCCAAATTTTACTCTATATTTCTGCTTTGTGACCTTGCTAACACACAAGCATGTCAAAATGGTTTAATAGACTCTTACTTCCAGGGCAAAGTCCACATTTTTTGAGTAACATATGAAACACTCTTGCTGTCTGATCTGTATCAGTTAAAGTCACTCCCCTATCAAAGTCTTATACATACTTTTATATTCATTTAACATAACATTCTTGATGTATCTTATGTATTGAATACACAATATTAAGTAACACTGTCTTACTTCTCTTCTGTAGCTTAGGGTGTGAGCTCCATAATAGAGTTAGCCACACAGAGGGAGAACTGTCCCCAAGGGAGTCATTGATTAAAGCGACACATATATTTGTGTTAGCTCATGGTGGCTGTATTAGACAAAGTTATCCAGAGGAACAGAACCAATAGGGTGTGTGTGTGTGTGTGTGTGTGTGTGTGTGTGTATCTTCTACAATGAATTAGCTTATACAGTTATGGGCACTGGCAAATCTCAAGATCTTCAGGATGAGTAGGCAAGCTGGAGATCGAGGAGAACTGACAGTGTAGTTCCAGTCTACATCTGAGAGCCTGACAATCAGGAGAGCCAATGGTATGGTTCGAGTCTAAAGGTCAGCAGGCTCAAGAGCCAGAAATAGCTAATGTTGAAATTTGACTCCAAAGGTAGGAAAGAAACTGATGTATCCGTTTAAAAGCAGTCAGGCATGAAGAAGAAGTTTCTCTTAATCCGGAGAAGATAAATCATTTTGTTCTATTCAGGACTTCAACTAATGAGATGAGGCCCACTTGCATTAGGAGGGAAATATGATTACTCAGTCTATCAACTTAAATGTTAATCTTACATAAAAACACACTGACAGAAGCACAAAGAATAAAATGTTTGATGAAATATCTGAACACCTTGTATCCCAGTCAAGTTGACAGACAAAATTACTATCATAGTGGCTAAGTGATTCCAAGTAACAACTGAGTTATACACTTTGTTGCTAAAGCTTAGAATAGATGTGAACATATGTCAATGAAAATTGACCTAACAAAATAGTGAAAAGATAGAACAATACCAAAATTCATTTAATTGACTGTACACTAAGAAAAACAGGATTAGGCCGGGCATGGTGGCTCACACCTGTAAACCCAGCACTTTGGGAGGCCAAGGCAGGTGGATCACGAGGTCAGGAGATCAAGACCATCCTGGCCAACATGGTGAAACCCCGTCTCTACTAAAATACAAAAAAAAAAAAAAAAAAAAAAAAAAAAAAAAAAGCCAGGCACGGTGGCATGCACCTGTAGTCCCAGCTACTCAGGAGGCTGAGGCAGGGGAATTGCTTGAACCAGGGAGGTGGAGGTTGCAGTGACCTGAGATCGCACCACTGCACTCCACCCTGGTGACAGAGAGAGACTCCGTCTCAAAAAAAAAAAAAAAAAAGAGAGAGAGAGAAAGAAAAACAGGATTATACTTGTGTGTGTGTATATGTATATATATTTATATATACATATATACGTGTGTGTGTGTGTGTGTGTATAAAGCTGCTATACAATTACACTAATTTTTTAAAAAGGTATCTGTAGCTTCATCCTAACCACTGGTAATAATTGGGTCCAAGACATGACCAAATAAGCTGTGTGCCATGTTTCATGTACTATAATTTTCATCATAAGAGGCATTTAATAAAACTTGCAGCCAAAGCAAATTATACCTAGAGTTGGAGTAGAGAAATCCAAAAAAGATTTAGTTTTCTGTGGAGTAGAAATAGCTAACACAGCTTTCTTAGAACCTAGGTGAAGTAGAATAAATAAAACATTCCACATTCTTGTGCTGTATTTAAAAATAACATTCTGATTGCTAGCAGACTTTCCCGGTTGCTAAATACTAAGTAAAAAAAAAAAAATACATCTTTTCAAGGAACCCAAGGATTTTAGTTATTAAAGAAGAAATACCTTGACTCTTTTGCTCTCTCATTTTTATGTTCTCTTGATTCAAAAGGCTTTGAAATATCTAAGAAAAAATATCATAATTATAAAGGCAGAGAAACAGAGTAGGATTGCCATAAATCAACTTATGTTTTGACTTAGGAAAGTTCTACATGAATAGACAGCTATCAAAAATAACCTCTCGTTTCATCTCCCACAGTGTCTTTTCAGGTGCTTGTATGATTTGTTCTTCCAATTTGTTGGCATGGCTCTTACAAAGCCTTTGGAAATATTGAAACATTGTTCAAGACGGACATGAGGATAATGTAAATCATGTTGCTATGTTATAGTAAACTAATGTTAATTTACTATTATTTTTCTAAGGAAATAAAGAAGCCATTTGAAAACCTTCCAGGACAGGTGAAAGCTTTTCTGAATAGTTAATGGGTATTAGAAATCAAATTATATGAATATTCATATATTCAGTACACCTTTCAAGAAACAGTGAGCACTCAAAATTCTTTACTCTGTTCCTTGGCATTACTGATGTTAAAATTCTGCTTTTAGCTTGTTAACAGCTGTCTACCTCACATAACACTTTTTCCACACATTTAACAAATATCTATTGACATGGTTTGGCTGTTTCCCCATCCAAAATCTCATCTTGAATTGTAGTCCCCATCATTCCCATAATCCCCACATGTCAAGGGGGAAGCCAGGTGGAGGTAATTAAATCATGGAGGCAGTTTCCCCATGTGTTCTCATGATAGTGAGTGAGTTCTCATGAGATCTGATGGTTCTATAAGTGTGTGGTAGTTCCTCCTGTGTTCTTTCTCCTTCCCGCCATCTTGTGAAGAAGGTGCCTTGCTTCCCCTTCACCTTCTGCTATGATCGTAAGTTTTCTGAGGCCTCCCCAGACATGCTAAACTGTGACTTAATTATACCTCTTTCATTTATAAATTACCCAGTCTCAGGCAGTTCTTTATAGCAGTGTGAAAACGGATTAATACATCTATTAAACAAAACTTGTCCTCAGTGTGGCAAACCACTGGTGTAAGTCCAAGACTCCAAAGTCTGAAGAAGTTCGAGTCTGATGTTCAAGGGCAGGAAGCATCCAGCACAGGAGAGAGCTAAAGGCTGGAAGACTCAGCAAGTCAAGTCTTCCCACGTTCTTCTCTCTGCTTTATTCTATCTGTGCTGGCAGCTGATTAGGTGGTGCCCACCCAGGTTGAGGGTGGGTCTGCTTTTTCCAGCCCACGGACTCAAATGTTAACCTAATTTGGCAACACCCACACAGACACACCCAGGAACAATACTTTGCATCCTTCAATCCAATCAGGTTGACACTCAGTATTAACCCTCATAGTCATTCCTAGGTGAACAGAATAGCTAGCACTTTGTTAAATCCAAATAATCTATCAAGATACTTAATTAAGACATATCTGAAAGTTAATTTGGAGCACTTGAAAATGTCAGATTTAGAGCAATTTGCAAAAACAAATATAAATAACAATGTTGATAACCCTTCACAGTTGATATGGGCCAAGAATACTGAGAGATCTAGCAAAGCATCCACACACATTGACAGGAGAGGACATTAGAAAAGGTAAAATCACTGGCTAAAAATGTATTAATTTATTACAAAAAAGAAATAAATTACAGGCTTCTACCTGTATAGATTGTATGTATGTGCCCCCAAAATTAATGTATTAAATAGGCACCTTGTATTTTTAACCAATTTAAATTGAATTCAACTAACTTGACTAATGTAAAAAAGGAAATCTAAGTTCAACCCAAATTATTAATCTGAAACAAATTCTTTGTTATGAGAGTCAGTTGAATTGTGATACAGTGACTTCCTTAACCCTGACTATGTTTAAGCAGCAACTGGCTAACTGTAGCTGAGTCTCTTATATATGTATAGTGGTTTGGGCGGATAGTGGGGTTCGGGGGACAACGTATTGTGTGACATATGGTGGGTACTTCATAAATGGTAACAATGGAAAACATTTGAGGCTCAATTTAAAACTATGTAAATTAAGTGACTTAAAGATTTATGTTCTATCTACGCACAAGTCTTTCCCTTCTAATTTACATTTTTAAGCAATTAATATTACACTTTTAAAAAGTTTTATTTTAGGCTATTTTATTGAATTGAAAGCTGCCTTTAATTTCGTACTGCATGAAGAAAATACACACACACAAGTATTTATTAGAGGAAAAATAAACTGATTCAACTGCTTGAAAAATTTTTAAAGTAAAAATATATGAAAAGTAATCTTAGCTGGGCAGGGTGGCTCACGCCTATAATCCCATCACTTTGGGATGCTGAAGCGGGTAGAACACGAGGTCAGGAGATCCAGACCATCCTGGACAACATGGTGAAACCCTGTCTCTACTAAAAATACAAAAATTAGCTGGGCATTGCGGCATGTGCCTGTAATCCCAGCTAATCAGGGAGCTGAGGCAGGAGAATCACGTGAACCCAGGAGGTGGAGGTTGCAGTGAGCTGAGATGGTGCCACTGCCCTCCAGCCTGGAGACAGAGCAAGACTCCATCTCAAAAAAAAAAAAAAAGGAAAGGAATCCCATGTATTCATAAGGTAACTAAAAAGAAAGAAAACAAATACTTTAATGGAAGGGAATAGCAGTAATAAATATTGAAAAGCTTGCTGAAAACTGTAGAAAACTCACTCAAACAAAATAAGGGTTTCTGCAATTACATCAACAGAGCGCATTTAAGCTCAAGGAAAAATTACAGATCTATGCACATTCACGATGAGAATGACCGCTGAGGTCACACTGTCCATATTTTAGCTACTGAAGACTGTGGTCTGCTTTGCTTCACAATTTATTTTACCCTTCTGGTTTACCATGTTAGGTGGTATAAATAGACAGAAAAGAATGGCCTTCAGAGAGCACAATACTTGGCTTAGCCCCACTAAGGCTGACTCTGTAAAGAGCCCATATAAATTGTCAACAAATCATTGATTGGTTGCAGAAAAGTCACAGACAGTGTGATCAGAGATGTCCCATTGTCTTCATAAATAAGAACAAATTTTTTACCCGTGGTTTTTTATTTTTTGAGTTTCGCTCCCATTGCCCAGGCTGGAGTGCAGTAGTGCGATCTCCACTCACTGCAACCTCCGCCTCCTGGGTTCAAGTGGTTATCCTGCCTGAGCCTCATGAGTAGCTGGGATTACAGGCACCCGCCACCACGCTTGGCTAATTTTTTGTATTTTTAGTAGAGATGGGGTTTCACCATGTTGGCCAGGCTGATCTCGAACTCCTGACCTCAAGTGATCCACCCGCCTCAGCCTCCCAAAGTCCTGGAATTACAGTTGTGAGCCACTGCACCCAACCTACCTATGATTTTTAAAAAGCCTAGAAAATAATGTTTGCTAAGTCAAGGGAAATGTTTAATTTTGCCAAAATAAATGGAAACAGAGAAATGTACAGCAAGCTCCAGCACTTCTTTACTTCTTCCCTAGTCTTTAGTTTTATCTATATATCTATGTGTATATATATATATATATTTATATGTGTATATATATATACACACACACATACACACACACACTTGTGTGTATATTAGTTATTTTTTTCTGGACAAGATTAGTTAGACTTCATTAAGTGTCTTCTGATAACAATGGTTGTCTCAATATCGGCAGTGTAATTGTCCCATAGGAAGATCTTGCTACTTCACTTCTACAACATCCCTTTTGATCCCCTGAATGAATTGTTGTACTATCCTCTTAACAATACAGAATATGTAATGGAATGAGTTAGCTCAAGTCTCAGCTCCTTCACTTACTTTGGTGTAACCTTGAGTCATTTAGTGTCTCTGGTCCTCAATTGCCCTAGTACCCTCCACACATATATGTAATAGTAATACATTTATTAGAAATGTAATTAACTACATGTAACAACAATGACCACAATTACTGATTTAAACAAGGGTCAGTTTTTTGACTAAAAATCCTGAAGCCATGCATCACTGTTGTTGATCGAACTTCTTTTTGACGAAAGCATAAACCCAAACTGTTTTGTGTTCCTACCGTGTCATTCTTACAGTGCTATATTTTATCCCAGTATTGGTTATTTCAAAGTCACCAAATGGCTTCTGCCAGTCCACGTTTATGATTACAGGGCTCATGGTAAAGAGCAGAGGAGGGAAGATATTGTCAGGTTAGTCTCTTCATGTTTCCATTTGTTAGGAAAGCAGAAGCATTTTCAGATTCTTCCCACCACCCAGAAGATGCCCTCTCAGTTAATACTGCCCAGGATTTAGACAGTGGGGTTCGGGGGACAATGTATTGTGTGACATATGGTAGGTACTTGATAAATGGTAGCAATGGAAAACATTTGAGGCTCACTTTTATAACTATGTAAATTAGGTGACTTACAGGTTTATGTTCTATCTACACACAAATGTTTCCCTACTAATTTACATTTTTAAGCAATGTAAATTAAAATGTAACGTAAACCTCTTGCGTTAAGGAAGGTGCAGACATCCCAGAACATGACCGTCTTGATTGGCTTTGACCAATCATAAACCATTAGAAGACTGGGCACATTGGAAGAAGGAAAAAAATGCAGGCGTTAGTAGCACTATATGTCACTTCTTTATAGACTTTGTAGAGCTGGTATGAGGATTCAATAAGAAAGTATATAAATGTTATTCCAAAATAAGTGAATAAATATTAGTCCCATAAGTTGTGTGCTTGTCTTGCTCTAACATACGTTAGGGTATTAATTGCTATCTAAGGAAGCAATTTATATTTAATTGACCCACACATGTCACACACGACCTAAAATAGTGAACCTAGAAGCACTATATTGGAAATTAGTACATTTACACTTATGCCTTTAACTTCAATGGTTAAAAGTATGTATCACTCTATGTTGACATTTGTTTGAAAATGCTCAAATTAGACTGTAAGCTTTGTGAAGCCTAGTACTATAGGAGTTCTTTTTTTGAATTAATATCCCAACATATCAATCTTTAGGTATTATTTGAATAAAATACTAAGTATCTGGCCATTCATGTGATAAGAACAATTACTAAAGGGTCCTTGGCATGACTAGATTTTTAAAATCTTTAAATACACATAGCCTTTTGTTTCTTGCTTTGCTAATATTGCACCAGACTTTCTGTTCTCTACTTCCAGTATCATCTTCACATGACCTTTCTGAGTTATTTTAAGAAAACACAATCATCCTTTAGCTGATACAGATGGAGAGTAAGGAACTAAAATTAACCAAGACTTTTTTTATATCTTCAGGAAGATAAATAATACCACTATTGTGAAATATTTGTATCAAAGAATAAATTCCAGTAGCAAGAAATAAGCAAAAATATAACTTTTCTGAAATCAAAATAAATTGTCTAATTTGAAAAACATAAACGACAAGCAACAAAATATATCAAATTATCTATAGAAAATGTGCCATTATGTGCGTTTCCTAAAGTCTATTTCACTGAAAACAATTGAGATGTACTTCATGATAGATTCAAAATGTATTCTATTAAATTAACCCTGGGAAAACGTGGTTGGGACAACATTAAAAATGTTTTGTTTGTTTTGTCCCATACTTCCTAGAACCTTTAGTATATGAATGTACTGTGAATTTCCAAGAGGAAAAAATGCATACAGTGTTTCCCAAACTTAATCTGTCAAAGAACCCCTATAAAAGCAAATATTGACAGAAGTATTTAGGGAAACACATTTTGAAGGACACTGGTTAAGTAACTCTGTTCAGAAATACTACAGCCTGGAAAACATTGCTCATATTATAGAACACAAAGGGGTCCTCTTTCTGAGGATGCACAGCATCCAAGTAAACTCTTAGTTTAGGGTGTGGGGGTGGACAGTGGTTTGTATTTACAGGTCAAAATTCATTTAGAAAGTTATTTTTATGTCAATAAGAATTATTTTAAAAGCCTCTCGCCACAATTTATAGCACTGCTGTAATTCAATGCAAAGAGAATAGAACATACAGTTTAAGAATGCACCTTAGCATCAAGCAAACAGCTAAAGAGAGAAATTAGCCTGGATTTATTAGAATGTAATGGAGAGGCCGGGCGTGGTGGCTCACGCCTGTAATCTCAACATTTTGGGAGGCCTAGGCGGGCAGGTCACGAGGTCAGGAGATTGAGACCATCCTGGCTAACACGGTGAAACCCCGTTTCTACTAAAAATACAAAAAAATTAGCTGGGCATGGTGGCAGCCGCCTGTAGTCCCAGCTACTCAGGAGGCTGAGGCAGGAGAACGGCGTGAACCCGGGAGACAGAGCTTGCAGTGAGCCGAGATCGAGCCACTGCACTCCAGCTGGGGCAACAGAGCCAGACTCCGATTTAAAAAAAAAAAAAAGAATGTATTGGAGAGAAATATCAATCTTAGAACTATCATAGAAACCTATTATATTTACAGATAATGAAGAATAAGATACTTATAGGTTCCTGAGAACATGTGGACTCTAGGAAAGCCCTATTTCAACAGAATATGAAAGAATAAATATATAAATAAAAAAAGAAATACCAAAGTCTGGACTCACAAAGAGAATTTCAGATCAGACAATTCTCCATCCACACTACATATTAAAAAATTATACTGAGAAAAGAATTAAAAGGTATTGCATTTCAGTTAACTTACATAATTTTAAAATTGTGGTAAGATACACATAACAAAAAGTTACCATTTTAATCAATTTTAAATGTAATACAGGAAAAGTGCAAGAATTTATTTCAGTTATCACCCATTCTTATTATTTTCCTTTTATTTATTACATATACATACATTATAATCTCAACAATATAATTAAGAAAATTATTAAGAGTAAATAAATGCGGGCCAGGTGCAGTGGCTCATGCCTGTAATCCCAGCACTTTCGGAGGCTGAGGCGGGTGAATCACCTGAGGTCAGGAGTTCAAGACCAGCCTGGCTAACATGGTGAAACCCTATCTCTACTAAAAATGCAAAAAATTAGCCGGGAATGGTGGCAGGCACCTGTAATCCCAGCTACTTGGGAGGCTGAGGCAGGAGAATCGCTTGAACCCGGGAGGCAGAAGTTGCAGTGAGTCGAGATCATGCCTCTGCACTCCAGCCTTGGCATAAAGAGCGAAACTCCATTTCAAAGCAAACAAATAAACAAAAGAGAAAATAAAGGCAGAATTCAATCACAAAAACACAAACAAACCGATTTTAAAAATAGCCAATAACTTGAGTAGACATTTCCCAGAGATAATGTACATATGGCAAATCGGCACATGAAAAGATGTTCAACATCACTAATGATTAGGAAAATGCAGATCCAGACTATTATAGGGTACCACCTCACATCTGGTAGGATGGCAACTATCCAAAACACAGAAAATAACAAGAGTTGGCAAGAATGTAGAGAAACTGGAACCTTTGTACACAGTTTGTGGGAATGCAAAATGGTGTCGCTACTATGAAATACAGTATGGTACTTCCACAAAATTTTACAATAGAATTACTTTATCCCCCAGCTATTCCACTTCTGGATATATACCCAAAAAGAATTGAAACTAGGGAACCTAAAGACATTGTATACCCATCATCATACGAGCATTATTTACAATAGCCAAGGGTGGGAGGAAGTAACTGAAGTATCCATCGATAGATGAATGGATAGAATAAGAAATGGTATATACATAATGGACTATTATTTATCCTTAAAAGGGAAGAAAATTCTGACACATCCTAAAACATAGATGAATCTTGGGGCCACTATATTAAGTGAAATAAGCCAGTCACAAATGGACAAATACTGTGTGATTCCACGTATAACATATATGCGGTACTTAGAGGAGTCAAATTAATAGAGACAGAAGTTTAAATGTCGGTCACCAGAGGAAGGGGGCGATGGGAATGGGGAGTTAGTGTTTCATAGATACAGAGCTTCAGTTTTGCAGGATGAAAAAAGTTCTGGAGATGGATGCTGGGGATGTTTCACTGCAATGTGAATGTACTGAATGCCACCGAATGGTAGAGTTAAAAAATGGTTAAAATTGTAAATTTTATGTTGTATATGTTTTACCAAAATGTTTAAAAAGCGCAAATGAGGTTATATGTGAATATTAAATTTGAGCTTTCACAGAAAGTAAGTTATCTGCTGTGCTAGAATTTGATATAGGGGACATTCTGTTTCTGCTGTCAGTCAGCACCTCCCACAGCTGGGCAGCATGTAGCACACCCCTGTGAGGCAGCCTACACGACACTGTAAGAGGTCTATACCAAGACTTCACGCTCATTGGTTCATTAGCTAGAATAACTTATGACTTCTAATGCTGTCTCTGCTAGAACACACTGGGTTGAATTGTTTTTACTTGACCCACTGTGACACAGGCAGTAGTTAAACATCTGCCAGAACACTTCTCACTGGAAAATTTTTCCATTTTTGGAATCTCCACATTTTTATATGTTCTTACAATATTGTCAAGGTGATGAGTACTTCTTTCAATCAAAAATATTTCTTAATTAAAATCTTAGGAAAACATATCACTTATTTATAGAGGTATTATATTCAACATAAATAAAGGAAGTAAAAAATATAAAAATAATTAGAAAACATCTATCTGCAATTTTTACCAATTCTTTTGAATCACGCATTATCATGCTGTGTTACTGACACAATTTCCAGCATTTTTGAATGATGAGTAAAAAGCCAATTCATATTAAAACACTATTACTCTTCTTCCTTCTGGAAAACACAATAATAAGAAAATAGTATTTTTATACTCAGGTAAAATGGAAATTTAAACTATCATTTTTTTATTATCAGAACTTCAATAATCTCATTTAAATCATAAAATAAGTGATGATAAAAATAAATGTAATACATCTTGTAAGAGACAGTTCTCTTTTGTGACCTTGCTTTCCAAATCAGTAACAGCTTGAGCAATGTAAGATGATTAAATTCTGAGTCCTAGAAGATACAAAGCACTATACTGACAGTTGGACTTTGAGCTATTTTGGAATAGCCCCAATAATATAATTAGTAAGAAGTATATATTAATAAAATGTATATATTAGCTGTGACTAATATGCTTTAAATATACTTTAATTAATAAGTATATGAAAGCTAAACTGACTTGCTTCAAATCACCCTGGCGCATGATTAAAATTTTCATCTTCCAATTCCACAGTCCATGATCTTCCCACTCTGCCTTGCTCCCTAAGAGAAAGTCACAGCATCTCTTCAATCTGCAATGACTTATGAGGTTGATATGTTTTAAAATAAGATGACATTTTTCACTCAATGTAAACTGCCAAGAATCGTTCCAAGTGATAGCTCTACATACAACAAAGTAAGTTGCTATGAGTACAGCTGTGTTCTGGCTTAGAAGGATACAAAGAAATAACCAAAATATGAATTCTAGAGATTAAATATCAAAGCTAAACTTGGAGGGGAAAAGATAATTGCCCTCTTTTGAGAGGCTTCACTGCAGTGAGTTCACTGCATTTGAGAGTCTGTCTTACAGTCTTTCAAATTTTGTCAATATGCCTGGCGGTGGGTAAATCAACATTGAACAAGACTCTGAAAATACGTTCAACTCTATCCAACCCTCAAAGGAAATGTCTTTGAAATATTAAATGTACTTACCCCAAACTCCCCTCAACTATTCACATTAAAACTTTAAATCAGAATGAGAAAAATGCAATAGTTATAGATTTTACACTATAATTCATCAATGCCCACTACTTAACAGAGAAGGATACTTTTCAGTTTACTGAAAATGTCTGGATAGCTAAACTAGGCTCTTACAATTTTGCTTTGCATTGACGCTTTATGTATTGGGGATTAAAAAAATTGTGGAACTCTTAAAAGGTCAGTAATATATAATTTTACTTTAGAAAAGCCTCAACATGGCCAACAAATATAAATAATTATTACTAAATAACTGTAGAGAAAACAACCACAATCATTGAAGATCTAGGCAGATGATCACAAAATAAATTTTGAAGTGAGAAATCAGAAAGCATACACCTCTAAAAACATTTGGTTCGGAATTTAACACAGAAGGAAGCCAAACAGCAAAACCACCAAATTGCAATTAATTTTGTACAAAATGTTAATGACCCAATTAGTTAAATGCAGAAACAATTTCGATATTGTTTTCCCACTTAAAAATCAAGGAGTTAGTCATCAAACTCTTGTTGGGTGACAGGCTGTTTCTGGCAAGACAGCAAAAAGCTACAGACATAGCATTTCATCACAACCATCATTAAACCACAAACATGCTAAACAGAGAAATATTACAGCTCAAAGGCTTTTACTTTATAGGGATAGGGGAGGGAAAGAAAAAGAAATACTAATTTTAAACACCTAACTTGAACAAAGCAATATATTTGATACTTTATTAACTCATTTTTTATGTTGGATATATAATTTCTTTATTGACACATAATATTTTACATCTTTATGAGGTACGTGTGAGTATTTGTTCCATAGAATGCGTAATGATCACACCAAAGTATTTGGGCTATCCATCCCTCACCTTGAGTATTCATTATTTGTATGTGTTGGGAACACTTCAAGGTCTCTTTTCTACCTACTTTTAAATATACAATACACATTGTCAACTATAGTCACCTTACTATGCTATGGGACATTAGAACTTATGCCTTTTATCTAACTGTATGTTTATACCCATGGACGAACTTCTGTCTCATTCTCAAAGGAAAATAAATCAGTACATCAAGTAGATACCTGCATTGACATGTTTACTGCAGCACTATTCACAATGGCAAAGATATGCATTCAACCTAAATGTCCATTGATAAATGAATAAAGAAAATGTGGCATATATATATATATATATATACACAAAATAGTACTTAGCCATAAAAATTATGAAATTATGACACTTGCTGCAACATGAATGGAATCGGAGGTCATTATGTTAAGTGAAATAGCGAGGCACAGAAAGTACAATATTTCATGTTCTCACTAATATGTGGGAGCTAAAAAGTTGATCTCAAGGAAATACAGAGTAAAATGATAGACACCAAAGGGTGAGAAGGTTTTTTGGATATTTTAAATTTTAATGCAAGGAAAACCTACATCACACTTATTTTATGAAATGACATGTATTTAAGCATATGAGTATTTTATTCAGTAAGGCTATATGAAAATCTACAGAATCAGCTGTGAAATGTTAGACTTTATTCTGAAATGTTGTTTTAGGTATCTGCTAAAATATTAATTCACTAGAAAAACTATTATTTTAGAAGACAATTAGAAATATCAAAGAAAGGAGAGGGAGAGTACTTCCGTATCAGAAAGTCTCAAAACTTTCTCTGAGATATGAATCCAAATGATCATTCACAGCAACTTAATTTTTAATAGACTGTATAGAATAGACCTTTCCTCTAATTTATCTGTTTTGCTGGATCCTATTAGTAAAAGAAGGATGTGCTGATCTTTAAACTCCTTTTTAAAATACTAGATGTATATAGTTCTATTAACCATGGATCTATTTTGTGATTTCTTCTATATTGAGATATCAGTTGTTATCTCTGATTTCTTTGGCAATAAAACATTTCCAAAAGGAAAGCACAGTCTATAAAATTCAAATAATTATCTTATGGTTGTCTTTAGACAGAATGAACTCACACGAATGGTATTTTTTTAATACATTAGTGAGTTCAAATGTATCAATTTTATCTATGTGAAAAGTTAGGAAATAAATCAATGCATTATAAACCAAATAATATCAAGTTTATTTTTCTCTTTTCTGATTTTTACAGTTTAGCAGTGAGCTATTTGTTTTAAGTATAATAGTGAACTTCTATCATTTAGTGTACTCTTTATTAGATGGACCACAGGAACCTATTTATCCAACGTGATTAGGATAAGTAGTGAGTCAGTTAACAGGTAAAGTTAGTTAAAAGGAAGGACCACTAAACATAATACAAATATCTTGTACACATTTTAATTTAAAATATATAAACTTTTATGTGATGCTTCTTTAAATTCAGATGATAACTTTTCTTAGGTTGACAAACTGAAGGCCTCTTTATTTTTTTTTTTTTTTTTTTTGTATTTTTAGTAGAGACAGGGTTTCACCGTGGTCTCAATCCCCTTTCCTTGTGATCCTCCTGCCTCGGCCTCCCAAAGTGCTGGGATTACAAGCGTGAGCCACTGCGCCTGGCATCATCTTTTATTGCACAAACTACATATATTATGCATCAAAGTTTCTTTTACATACACAAGAATTTTAAAACATTTAAGAAACAATTGGAGTGCAAACTATTACTACACTGTTATAATTTTTTTCCAAATTTTGTATGGTTATTCCCCTAAACAAACCAGATGCAATTATTTTTACTAATTTACTTTCATCTGCCCTTTTAGCCTTCATATAAATAAATTTCTTTTGGTTATAATTATGCACACATTTAAATGAATATTTACTTATATTTTGACTTAATTGAATTATGCTATTATAATAACAAGCACAAGTGGCATCATTATTTTTAGGAATGGCCAATTTATTTTTAATCAATGAGCACACAACCCCATGGATATCTTAGAATGTAAATTACTAGCCTAGAATGCTTGGTTTATATGAGTTAGAGATGGAATAGAGCTCATTGGTAAATTGCGTGTATCAGTTAAGTGCACAACAGCTAAAAGAATCTGTACTTTTTTTTTTTTTTAAATTTTTGAGTGTTAAAAAAATACATGATGTCTTAAAAGATGAAGATTTTACAATGAAGGACTTAGTATGAATAACTCTGGGTCTGTACCACATCCTCAATCCTTTGCATCATATTCATAGAAAAATAAACATATATGCTAGCTTTGCTGTCAATTTTGAGTGTTTTCATAATTTTGATATTTTAATAACAAATTAATACAAATGTATCATCATATTTATATATTTTAAAGAAAAATTCACATCAGAAATATGTTGGGAACACTAAAGGATTAAGAGCTGACTCTCTGGCATCATCCTAGATCTACTAAAGCAGAATCTCTGATATTAAAGCTCCTGAATGTGCTTTTAATTTTATTAACAAGCCATCTCAGGGGATTTTGTTGCATATTTCAGTTTGAGATCCACTGCATTAAGCTATTAGGGTAAAAAGCCTATGATTTCTAATCTTAGTATGCAACTTTAGATGTGTTTCCAGTTTGAACTTTATCTGCATGACTACATTTTTGAAAGTCTTAACTTTATAGTCCAAATAATATTTTTCAGTCCAAATAATTAATTTTGCACATATAGATATAAAAGAGTAAAAAATTACAGACATGTCTGAGCACTGCCATAAGGAAAATTAGCCTTCTCTATGTCTAAAGCCAATATAATTCTACAGAGTAACTCCATTCACTTACGTCTTGCTGTATACTGCTTTACATCTTCTAAAATAGTTCATGATCCTTCTCTGCCTGATAAGCCTAGCTCAACTTTTTTTTTTTTTTTTTTTTTTTTGAGACGGAGTCTTGCTCTGTCACCCAGGCTGGAGTGCAGTGGCGCGATCTCGGCTCACTGCAAGCTCCGCCTCCCGGGTTCACGCCATTCTCCTGCCTCAGCCTCTCCGAGTAGCTGGGACTACAGGCGCCCGCCACCACGCCCGGCTAATTTTTTGTATTTTTGGTAGAGACGGGGTTTCACCGTGGTCTCGATCTCCTGACCTCGTGATCCGCCCGCCTCGGCCTCCCAAAGTGCTGGGATTACAAGCGTGAGCCACCGCGCCCGGCTCCTAGCTCAACTTTTAAGATTCAGTTCAAACTACTATCCTCACTTGTGCAAGCTTCTTTATGCTCAAGTATTCTTTCCAGGATGATCTCATATCACTTTATATAAAGTTTTGCAATAATAACTACCATTTTCATACCAATTTCTGTCAAAACATTTTTCAACACTTATTTTTCAATGTGTCGCCTGGAAATAAATACCACCTTTGGTGACTACCAAAGATACTAACGTATAGTGCATGAGCAAGAACTGGTTCTTTTTACCATACAAGGGATGTTTAGTCACAAATTAGCATTAGGTTTGAAACCATTTTTGAGCTTTATATAAGGTCATGTTCCCTAGCAGAAAGAGAAGTCCCTATAACTCGCATTTAATTAGTTATTTTTCTGCCTTCTCTAAACCACTATGTGTGTCTTTCAGTTTTCCTTAACTATGAGGAAAATCTTTCATGCAAAACCAAGATGATAAGAAAAGTACAGCATTAGTTATATGCTCATATTAAAACACAAATAGAGTAAATTTCCTAAATTTTAAAGGAGAGAAAACCCAATGGCCCATCAAATGAGAAAAAAAAAAACAAAACCATGAAACATGGCATTAAGGCTGGGCACAGTTTCTCACACTTGTAATCCTAACACTTTGGGAAGCTGAGGCTGAGGTGGGCAGATCACTTAAGGTCAGGAGTTGGAGACCAGTGTGGCCAACATTGTAAAACCCCAACTTTACTAAAAATACAAAAATTAGCTGGCCCTGGTGGCATGTGCCTATAATCCCAGCTACTCAGGAGGCTGAGATAGAAGAATGAGTTGAACCCAGGAAGCAGAGTTTGCAGTGAGCTGAGATTGAGCCACTGCACTCCAGCCTGGGCAACATACTGAGACTGTGTCTTAAAAAAAAGAAAAAGAAAAAAAAATGTAGCATTAAATAACAAGACCCATAGAAGCTGTGAAACATAAATAATTGTTATATGTGTCCCCTGAAAATATAAACCTATCCAATTTTTTTTTCAGAATGAAGTACATTGCAAAGGTAAGCAATATGTACCACCTTATGGATACAATTAACTTTATCATAATAGATTGTGCTTTCATCTTCCAACTCCTAGCAAAATGTTCATGGTACCTCTGCTGTGGAATAACCTGTGCCCTGATCTTTATTTCCATTTCCCTCTCATCTATACCTATGTTCCCATGGATGCCAAGTTCCAGGTTCTTGCAGCTCTGCTCTCTAATTATAAATGAAGCCAAAAGGGCATATCTACCTGGGACAGAAAAAGAAATATTATAGAATTTCATATGGAGCAATCCTGGCCAGGTTAATCAGATTTTGTTAATCAGGTACAGTCTGGCCGTCAAAGATTCAGACACATATTATAAAGCAAAATTAGATTTTTGGGTCTGTGTCTGATTACTAGATAAAGTCCGAGCTGCTATAAACAGAGTCTGGAGTAAAGCAGTGACCACAGAAAGGGAATGATGTCTGTTCTCTGGGGATTAGTGTTGAGTGGTTTAAGGAAGCTCAAGTTTGCGATAAATAATGAAAAGCAGCTAGAAAACTAATAAATCAGCCTTAAGTGCCAGTAATAAACAAAGAATAGCTGGGAACATTAGCAAAATTTCTGCACCTAATATTTTCTTCTCATAAATTAAATTCATTTTATATATCCAAAATTCTTTAATTATATTATGATTAAATAATTTATATTTCTTGGAAAAGGGGAGTAAAATGAGACACAAAGAAGTTAAATAACTTATGTAATAAATAATAAATGCTGCAGTTCAACACAGGTTGCATGTTTCCAGAACCTATACAGTTCTCCCCATGTTATGCCATAGGTAACTGGTCTAAATGGTACAAATCCATACTCGTGTGCCTCTCCTGTGTAAGATATTTTAAGATAAGTAACAAGTATCTGGTGAAATACAAACACTGCCTCATAGCAAAAAGAAGGGAAGAGAGTTTGGAGGTGGGGAGAGAACCAGATAGAATAGAAGGGTACCCAAAACCTAACTACCTGATAGGGCCAGAAAAATGGATGATTAATCCTGTTTCTAAATAAATAAGTAGTATAAAACAGGGAAGAAGAATTTGCCACCGCACAGACCTCTGTTCAAGTCATATATTTTTAAGTTCCTGGAGATCGAAGAAACATAATCACCTTTAAAATACACTTTTCTAACTTTAAAGAGAATTGTCACTCCCTTTTAGAGTGGGGAAGATTTATTTATAATTTATATAAAATACATGACACATTCATTTAAAAAATGTTTCTTCCTTTCAAGTTTTTGTCATTGCAATAGTTTCACAAAGTAAACCAAGAAACTGTCTTAAAAAGAACTCAGATTGTCATTAACATTCAACGATGTTAACATGGGTATTAAAAGCAGAATGCAAAAAGTGGTCCAACCTCTTTAACCACATTTCATATGTCAAAAGCAGGAAAGAAACAGTATTTTACTTCATTGTCAATTTATTCTAAATAGAACAAGCAGGTAATTATTATTTACATTTATGCAGCTATAGAATAAAATTTAGACCTCAAACAAACATTTGAGTCAATGTCCTACTTGATATAGATGAGGGTATTGAAATCCAGAAATGTTAATTTACTTCTCAAAAGTCTTACTGCTAATTAATGATAAAGCTAAGATTTGACTTTGTTTCCTATCAAGAGTGTACATCAGAAGAATAGAATTTTTGGAGTAAAACTAACGGCACCAGAAAAAGAAGGATAATGATATATAAAGAAAATGATAACGCCAAGTATGGATTAAAACAAAAACTTCTTTACAATATGGAAATTTCTAGAGTAGACTAAGAATGCCCATTTGCTCCAAGGGAATTCATAAATGTCTGTAGTTCTGACTCAATCACTTTATCTATAGTAATAATTAATAATATGTACCCCAATTAGAAACAAACAAATCAAGTCAGTAGCTAGGCAAAATGAAGGCTTAATTGCAGAGATCAGCTCACTTTGCATTTAAACATGGAGAGAGAAAGAAGGAAAAGAGAGATTCTGTGTGTGCGGAGAAGGAGTAATTTGTTTCTCTAAACTACTGATCTTCCAAAACTGTAGTAAGCATTTTTTTCATGAGTTCCATTGTATATAGAGTTAATTTTTTGATTTTTAATTTTTGTGGGTACATAGTAGGTATATATATTTATAGGGTACGTGAGATGTTTTCATACATATACGCAATTTGAAATAAGCACATTACAGAAAATGAGGTATTCATTCCCTCAAGTATTTGTCCTTTGAGATACAAACAATCCAAATATACACTTTTTAAAAAAATGTACAATGAAGTTATTATTGACTATAGTTTTATTTCTGGGATGTTAAGCCCTTTTAGGAATAGTCCCTAGCTGTTCTTTTATATCCAGCTTAAAATTACCTCCTCTATGTGGTATCACCTATCCTGAACTTCCATGTGAACACTCAAACACTATGCAGCCTAATATAACTGAACTTTAAGTCCATATAGTTATGGCCTTGTTTGTCTAAATATAGGAAAAATCAATACCTTTATATAAAACAGTGCAATCAAGAATGTTTATTTGTAAGGTAAAATTGAATATAAGAAGCATGTATGATACTGATAACCTATTTGATTGCCTGAACTATCAGTAAAGACCTACAGATTTTAAAACTGTACAGACCAGCTTCCCAGTGCAAAAAAACAAAAACAAACAAACAAACAACAACAACAACAACAAAAACCCTCTGCGGTGAAGATAGAGAAAAGGCTAACATAGAGATTTTTCTGAATACATTTGTTTTACATGACAAGTTCAGCTCATGATAATTTAAAGTCTTGAGTTTCTATTCCACATTCATTTCTAAGTTCTCAGCTCTAAGCATATCTACCCACTATTCTCTACAAACACTTCATATTTCATTTGTAAAAGGAAGATACTATTTCACTCTCTTCAATCTCAGCAAATGCTGTGATCTAAATAAACAGAAAATTTGTTCATTTTTAAAACACAAAATTCTGTATAATATGTACTTTCCCATTAAAGGGTACTTATCTCTACAGAAATTTTAAAAAGGGATTAGAAAGGAAATTATGCAAACTAAATCTACCTTAAAATCTATGCGTATATTTTAGTTATGCATTATTCTTTTTATCACTTGGAAATAAGTTGTTGCATTCACTTAGTTGAAATTTTTGAGCTCTGGGAGAATAAAAACAAATCTTCTGATTCTGATTTAAATAAAACACATATTGTTTGCTTATTGGAAAAACATAAATCAATATATTTATTAGACATATAAATGTTATTGCTTGAAATACAAGATATCATTTTCACATCAATTTGATGGGAAAATATTCAATATGGATATCATCAGTGGTCCCTAGCTAATGTCAGGGTTGCCTTTCACCACAGCTTTTCTTGACTCCATTTGATATTTAATAGTTATGGGATATGAGCAACAGGGCGAAGAGACTTTTAGAAGATCTAGCATCTTGTTGAAGAAGAACAAACTGAAGTAATTATTATTAATAAACTATGTAACATTCACAGAGGTCTTCTGAAGAATAATAAAAGTAAAACTATTTATATGAAGAATCCAATTTGAATATATTTTCACAAAGGAGATCTGAGTATTCTTTTCATGAGAAGAATAAGAAGAATCAATAATAATAAATAAAATAATAGCAGAATAAAATAAGGCACATAAGTAAATAATATGGTTTGGCTGTTCCCCGACCCAAATCTCATCATGAATTGTAGTTCCTGTAGTCCCTGTGTGTTACGGGAGGGACCAGGTAGGGGATCATTGTATCAGGAGTGCAGTTTCCCCATCCTGCTCTCATGATAGTGAGTGAGTTTTCACAAGATCTGATGGTTTTATAAGGGGCTTCCCCCTTTGCTGGGCTCTCATTCTTCTTCTCCTTGCCACTGTGTGAAGGATCTGTTTGCTTCCTCTTCCCCTTCCACCATGATTGTAAGTTTCATGAAGCCCCCAGCCATGCTGAACTGTGAGTCAATTAAACCTCTTTTATTTATAAATTACCCAGTCTCAGGTATGTCGTTATTAGCAGCATGAGAACCGACAAATACAGTAAATAATAAATAACATTTATTTATTTATTTAGTAGAAGTTGGAGACTAACATACTATCATACAATTGCTATTTACACAAAAAGAAAAATATCGAATATGCAATTAAGAAAAATTTGCTTGGAAAAGTATATTTTGAGCCCATGTTTCTGAAATAATACCAGTGTGTACCAAATGGGTGTCTCACGTATTTAAAAAAAAAAAAAAAAAAAAAAAAAAAAAAAAAGCTGATTTAGCACTTTGTTATTTGAATAATAAATTCAAATAACAAAAGAGAAAAAAGTTCAAAGATAAAAAATGATGACTAATCACGGCAATGTCTCTCTTTGCAGTTGATATAGCTGATGGTAAATCAGTATATGTTACACTAGACATATACTTTCAAAATTGATATTTTTTCTAACTGACTGCAATTCTGGGCAAGTCACACACCCTTGCTGAAATTTAATTATCTTTACCTATAAAGCGAAAATGTCCAATTTGTTGAAATATACAGTCCCATCTTTCTTGAAAATTATATGTTTTTATTTGAAAATTATCATTAAGCTTCTGCTAACATGTATTTGGAGAGGTGCTTAATATAAAGATTTTCTTATTGTCCTTTTCCTCAAATTGCTTAAAATCTATTATATAAAATAAACTTTATGCAAGTAATAGAAATGCCGATTAGTCTGTGAAACAGACTAAAATATATGTGTAAACCAAATAGTATGGGGATCACAGAGGCAAGAGCTAATAATTTTCTGGGGAAGGTGACATAATTATGGATATCTATATTTGTATATTGATTTGGTGACCTCCTCTGTTAACATAGCTTCTCTTTATTTTCTTCAAAATTAACAAATTGGTCCCAATATTTCTTTAGATCTCCACAAATTTTATGGCAAGAAAATATTTCACATTATCCCATGTTCTTAGATCAGATATTGTATAGAAGAGCTATCTAATAAGGAAAGTAGTCATTTAGTCCGAAAAAAAAAGTGAAAACTATTCACCTGGTTTGTAATATCTACTGGCACAAATGCCTCTTTTTGAAAAATACCATAGTAAGGAGAAACTTTTGTATGAAGCCAAACTTTCCAGACTGTTGGATGTAGTGCAGCCACAGTGATATTTCTGGACATGTGCTCTGTGGTTCAAATTAGAGCAAACCACAGTTAACCTAGAAAATAAAATTAATCAACCTTATGTCAAAAGCTTATCAAAGCCTGCAAATGTCACACATGTGATAACCACTGGGAATAAGGACAAATGAATGTTTCCCAAATTTCTAAAACAAACCAAAAGAACAAACAAAAACATACTTAACTTGAAAATCGTGACATTATTGTCTGTCCTCTGCTCCAGAGCTTAGTTTTTATATATTCCCTTTCTTTATTGTCCCCAGACAATGACTTACTGTTGACTAACTCTCCCTGGTAAGGGATGTGCATGTGAGTGTAACAGCAAAAAAACTTAGCAAGACATCCCATTGTGTGCCATTTTTGCTTTCCATTCCCTCAGCTCATTAAGAAAAAAATGAATAAGGCTACACTTGGAAGTTGAAGACATTTGAAAACAAATTTACATTGACCATTAAGTCTTAATTCCTAAGTGAAAATTAAAATAAAATGCACAATGTCTTTAATTTTTGCTATACCATTAAACAATATGAGGCACAATTTTAAGCTACATGAAAATGGAACAGAACAGGTATATCCTTTGCTTTCTCTATGTGACTTCAATATTATCCCTTAGGAAAAGCTGCTGAAAATAACTAGTCATTTTAAAGTAATTTAAACATACCCAGGCTGACAATTCAATATGCCTCTAAACTCTCCGTAATCCATTTCAAGTTTTCTAAATCTATTTTTAAGAACAAAACTACCAAAGAATTCAAATACCATTTACTAAATAAACCAACCTCACTTACAGAGAATATATTCAGCCTATGTAATGAACCTGGTATAGTTGAGAGCTGTGTCCCCACCAAATCTCATGCTGAATTGTAATCCTTAATGTTGGATGTGGGGCCCAGTGGGAAGTGATTGGATCATGGGGGCTGATTTTTCATGAATGATTTAGCAACATCTCTCTTGGTGCTTTCTTTGTGATACTCAGTGAGTTCTTATAGAGATCTGATTATTTAAAAGTTGTGTATGATACCTCCCTCCTCTCTCCATTGCTCCTGCTCCTACAATGTGAGACATTTGCTTCTCATTTGCCTTCTGCCATGAATGTTAGCTTCTCCAGAAGCTAAACAGATTCCAGCATGTTTCCCGTACATACTGCAGAACTGTGAGCCAATTAAGCTCCCTTTCTTAATAAATTATCCAGTCTTAAGTATTCCTTTATACCAATGCAAGAATGACTAATACAGAAAATTAGTACCAAAAGTGGTACAATTAAAGAAATTGTGCATTTTATTTTAATTTTCACTTAGGAATTAAGACTTAATGGTCAATGTAAATTTGTTTTCAAATGTCTTCAACTTCTAAGTGTAGCAATATTCATTTTTTTCTTAATGAGCTGAGGGAATGGAAAGCAAAAATGGCACACAATGGGATGCCTTGCTAATGTGGAAGCAGCTTTGCAATTGAGGAATAGATAGAAATTGAAAGAGGAGAGGACTCGGAAGAAGAAAGGAAGATGAGAGAGTTTGGAACTTCCCAGAGACTGGTTAAATGATTCTGACCAAAATGCTGATAGTGATGCAGACAGTGATGTCCAGACTGATGGGGTCTCAGGTGGAAATGAGAAACTTATTGGGAAGTGGAGCAAAGGTTACTTTTGTTATGCCTTAGCAAAGAACTTGGCTGCATTATGCCCCTGCCCTAGATATCTGTGGAACTTTGAACTTGAGAGTGATGATTTAGGGTATCTTGCAGAAGACATTTCTAAGCATTAGAGCATTCAAGAAGTCCCCTGCCTGCTCCTGACAACTTATACTCATATGCATAAACAAAAATATGACCTTAAGTTGGAACTTATATTTAAAGAGGAAGCAGAGCATAAAAGTTTGAAAAGTTTGCAGCCTGGTTATGTGGTATAAAAGAAAAGCCCATTTTTGGGGGAGGAATTCCAGGAGGTCAGGCCCAGGGCCCCACTGCCCTGTGCAGCCTCAGGACAATGCTCCCTGCATCCTGGCTGCTCCAGCTCCAGCCATGGCTCAAAAGAGCTAAGATACAGCATGGGCCACTGCTTCAGAGGGTGCAAGCTGTAAGCTTCAGTGGCTTCCACATGGTATTAAGCATGCAGGTTCACAGAATGCAAGAGTTGATGTTTAGGAGCCTCTGCCTAGATTTCCGAGGATGTATGGAAAAGCCAGGATGTCCAGGTGCCCTCACAGAGAATCTCTACTAACGCAGTGGGGAGGGGAAATATGCAACCCCCACACAGAGTCCTGGAAGCCCCCCACACTGGAGCACTGCCTAGTGGAGCTGTGGAAAGAGGACCACCATCTTCCAAACCCCAGAATGGTAGATCCATCAGCAGCTTGTACCCTGCACCTGGAAAAGCTGTAGGCACTCAACGCCAGCCCAAGAGGACAGCCTTGGGTGCTGCACCCTGCAAAGCCATAGGGGCAGAGCTGCCCAGGACCTTAGGAGCCCATCTCTCGCTCCTATGTTCCCCGGATGTGGGACATGCAGTCAAAATAGGTTATTTTGGAGCTTTAAGGTTTAATGACTGCCCTGAGTTTCAATCTTGCATGGGGCCTATAGCCCCTTTCTTTTGGCCAATTTCTCCCTTTTGGAATTGGGATATTTAACAATGTATCTATCCCCATTGTAACTTAGAAGTAGTTCACTCACGTTTTATTTTGCAAGCTCATAGGTTGAAGGGGCTAGGTTTTTTTCAGATGAGACTTTCGACTTCGGACTTTTGAGTTAGTGCTAGAATGCGTCAAAATTTTGGAGGACTGTTGGGAAGGCAGGATTGTATTTTGCAATTAAGAAGGACATGAGATTTGGCAGTCCAGGGGCAGGATGATATGGTGCTGAATTGTAATCTCCAATGTTGGAGGTGGGGCCTGGTGGGAGGTGATTGAATCATGGGAGCTAATTTCTCATGAATGTTTAGCAACATCCCTCTTGGTACTGTCCTCATGATAGTGAGTGATTTCTTACAAGATCTGGTCATGTAAAAGTGTGGGGCACCTCCCCACTCTCTTGCTCTTGCTCCTGCCATGTAAGGTGTTTGCCCCCCATTTGCCTTCTGCCATGATTGTAAACTTCATGAAGCCTCCTCAGAAATCAAGCAGATTCCAGCATCGTGCTTCCTGTACAACCTGTAGAACTGTGAGCCAATTAAGCCTCCTTTCTTTATATATTACTCAGTCTCAGGTATTTCTTTATAGCAAAGTGAGAACAGCTAATACAGAAACCAAAAGGATATCTCAGAATAAGCAGGATCTCTGAGACAAACCTTGGCCATTGAAGATCCAGAAATCTAGAATATTACAATTGCAGAGCAGCTTCTGGAGAAATTACTGCAAAGGAGACTGATGATATGTTAAACACTGTTAGTGTAATATTAATTATGAATGACCATCTCCATTAATCTACAAAATATTAACATCCAATTTTTTCAATGTGTAGAGAATAAAAAAATGTGAACAGCAAATGTGCAAATGACATCTTTACAAGTTCACAATATATTTATAATTTCCCCTTAAATCTGATAGCCTCAATCAACATTATATGCCTGAGGAAGCCCACAGTCAGAATAAAATGGTCATTTGTCCAAATGACAAGCAATGTCAGGATCTAAATCCAAGTCTATTTACCGAATGTCTTCGGTTTGTCATTTGTTCACCAAAATATCTGCTGTGTTCCTACACATTTTCACCGAAGTCTCTCATGGTTATTGAATCCTGGAGTTGAAAGACATTCTACATTCATTATCTAGCCCCTAACCCCAGAGTCCCAATGTCTACATCCATGAGTGAATATTTTTTATTATTCAGAAGTATAATTTACTACCTCCACCAGTTCTTTTTTCTGTTTTATATTTAATTGAAATACCCTCTCTGTTACTATTTTCATGAAAGTGTTTTACACTTTGTTGTTGAAACAACAACTATATCACCTACTTTATTTAAACTGATCTTAACATCTAAGTTCTCCACTAGTGCATTGAATCTCCAGCATTTGACATTGTTACTATACATGATACCTAACTAACTGTATTGAATTAATGCATGGGAGTCTGCTGATAAGTAGTACTTCACACAGTGCTTCTAGTCACAAAAATAATAAGGACCTTATAAAGTTTTGCCATACTGAAGTAGTCTTCGGGAAAGGTGGAGGTATTGAGAATCTATTTCCGCTATCCCCCAAAATATACATTATGTTGACTCTTTTGTTTATCACTTTATCTCCATGACACACATGCAAAATGCCCAGGTAGGGCACTATATACCGCAGAGACACAATTATAATATTACTAGTACGTGTACGAAGATTCAATCTGACTCATCTGAGATCTCACATCAAGACTTCGTGTCCACAGACAACTGTAGCTTTGGTCCTTGCAATCTTTTCAGTGAAAACACCTCTGGGACGTAGATAATTTTTACAATTTACAGAAAGCTTTCTTCAAGCACTCAGGACATTTTGCCAATATATGGATTGAAGTCAACATTTGATATCTTAGTAGCATGTTCAGATTTTGAGACTGAGTTATAAATCAGGGGAATACATTTATTCAGGAGCCAATATGCAAATACTAATTCCAGAAAAAACTCACATAGATAAAATATATTGTAAAATGATGAAAATTTGATTTATGTTTATTATTAGTGCTCCTCTCTGCATCCTCTGACTCAGCAAAAAGAACAGCAAGGAGAATAACAAAGTAAAGAGGCTAAAAATATTATGTAATAATCTAAAATTGTGTAATAAAATAGTAATAAATAAAAATTAACTGTGACATTTATCAAGTGCCTTTCATGTGACAGATGCTATGTATGTCTATTTTATTTCACTATCTGAATGGTCTATTGCAAAGTCTATTTACTCTTAAAATATATTAAGACTGAGCCTTGGTCATCCAGAAAAAAGTGGGATTTGAACCCAGGTTAGTCATATTCCTGAGCCCATTATCTTTTACTATACCATTCTCATTCGGTAATGTGCTGGGTCAGAATGAAAAGAGATTAGTAAATTTTCATTGTAGAATCAAACTGTTCATGTGACTTTTACAATTAGTTCTCCTATGCTGTTGCTCAGAATTTTTAATAGCAGTGGAACTTTTAAAGAAACAAAATCCATTGGCACTTTAGAAATGACTGGATGATGATACAGCCTCAGTCAGAACTAATTAGAAATTTGAGCTAATGTTTGAGGTAAGATTCCCTAGGTATTCTCTAACAAGCATTTCTCAGAAGAAAAAATCCAGAAATAGCGGAAATGGGTGTCAGGCAAATGACAGATGAAAATAAACTATTGAGACAACATTGAAATGTATGCATGAGCAGACATTTTAGTTCTTAAAAAATGAATCTATTCAGCAAGACTTGTTTTCTTCTACTGCACAGAAACTCGCACCCCTGCAAATGGCATGAAAATAAAGCTAAACATGTCTTGCTTTGCAGAGAAGTGAAAACTCTGCTTTGTGACTACCACAGAAAGGTACTGAAGTCACCCTGGAGATAAAACACTTGTATTTAAGTCCCGGCTCCACTATTTCTGCTATAATCTAAGCATTCATTTCCTTATCTGTAAGATGGGGATAATGGTAAAAATTACGTCCTGGACATTGTGAGGCTCAAAGGAAATGATGTGGTACACTTGTTCGTAAATATGCTTGCATATTGGAATCACATGAGGAGCTCCAAAAATTACCTGTGGCTGTATCCACCACAAATACCACGGCTTAACCAGTCTAGTGTGGTTAGCCTGGGCTTTCAAGATTTAACAAGATCCCCAGGTGACTCTAATTAATAGATAATGTGGCAACCCCTGGTCTACTAACATGCTGATGAACACCATGTCTCAACATATAGTGATTCCATTATTATTGTTAATCCCAGATATGCAACCTTGGGCACACTGGTTAGCCACTGATAGGAGTTTAATTATACATTTTAAAGAATGAAACATGATTATATTTCTAGGTTGTCATGAAATGCTCACCAAAATGCCTGGGTAGGAGGACATAGAATAAATGTTATTTTTCCCCTTCTTCTCAAAACTACCTTGTGGCTCTTCAGCATTATACCCTCTCACACGATTTACTCATACTACTTTGAAAGAATCTCACCTACATGTTCTAAAATCTCCCGTTTCTGTACATTTGGTCATATAGTCAAAGACCTAACCATTTTTTTAAATTATAGCAGACACAGTTTTTCTTGTCAGAAGCCTTCCTTACCTACTATTCTTTCCCTTACAGAAGTAAATCACTTCCTCCACTGAACATGTGGAGAGTTTCTACCCTGTTCCACATTAATATGTCCTACTTTGTATTATTTTTGCATATGCCCTCAATCCCTAAGAATGAGAGGAAGGTTGTTGAATTATTTATCTTTTTGATATTCTTTGACAGCCAACAGAAAAATGGGGCTAAATTGGTTTCATATATGCATGGACAGATACATAGATATGAACATATATTAGAAATATAACTAGAAATAAAGAACGTTTACAGAACAATAATAAAATGCACATCTCTAATAACAAAACTTTAACATAAGTGAAAGATGACAGAGCTGAAAGAGCTAGTCAAATTCACAATTACAGGTGGAGAATTCTAATATTCTCTTTCTGAAACTGACAGAAAGAACAATCTGATTGTCAATAAGGATATAGAAGCCTGAAACCATATATCAACAAAATTGGCCTAACGGACTTTTATAGAATATTACATACGATACTAGAATACACTACTTATTTCAAATGCACGTGGAATACTTATCTAAATCGACTACTTCTTGGCTATAAAACAAATATTTGTAGATTTAAAAGTGCATTCTAATGTATTAAAATTAAGCTGACAATCACAAATTAGACAGCATACTTTCAAATAAACCATGGTCAAAGAAGTCATAAGGAGACTTATAAAATATTTTAATCTCAATAGAAATAAAAGCACAGCATATTAAATTTGTGTGATACATCTAATGCAATAACTCAAAGGAAATTTACAGCAACACATGGTTATATTAGAAGTGTAGTAGATCAATCATCTAAAAGTTCACCTTGGCCAGGTGTGGTGGCTCATGCTTCTAATCCAGCATTCTGGGAGGCCAAGATAGGAGAATCACTTAAGCCCAGGGGTTGGAGATGTCCCTGGGAAACATCGCAAGATCACAACTCTACAGAAAGTTTAAAAATTAGCCATGTTTATTGGCATATGCCTGTGTTCCTGGCTACTCAGGAGTCTGGGGTGGGAGGAATGCTTGAGCTCAGGAGATTGAGATTATAGTGGGCCATGTTCATGCCACTGCACTCCAGCCTGGGGTATAGAGTGAGACCTGGTCTCAAATAAGTAGATAGATAAATAAATAAATAAATAAATAAATAAATAAATAAATAAAATTTCACTTAAAAATCTTAAAAAAGAAGAGCACAGCAAACCCAAATGAAGCATACATAAGAAATAATAAAGTTAAAAGCAGAAATTAACAAGATAGAAATCAGAAAAATATTAGGAAGAAAGCAACAAAATTGTAAGCTGCTGTTTATACATATCAATAAAATTAATAATTTCCTAGACAGGAAAGTGTAGACAAAAGGAGAGGAGGTTCATCAAGAAATACGAGAAGGCGGGCCGGGCACGGTGGCTAGAACCTGTAATCCCAGCACTTTGGGAGGCCAAGGAGGGCAGATAATGAGGTCAGGAGATCGAGACCATCCTGGTTAACCTGGTGAAACCCCATCTCTACTAAAAATACAAAAAAAAAAAAAAAAAAAAAGCTGGCCGTGGTGGCGGGCGCCTGTAGTGCCAGCTAGTCAGGAGGCTGAAGCAGGAGAATGGCGTGAACCTGGGAGGCAGAGTTTGCAGTGAGCCGAGATTGTATCACTGCACTCCAGCCTGGGTGACAGAGCAAGACTCCGTCTCAAAAAAAAAAAAAAATATATATATATATACATATATATATATTTTTTATTATATGGTTTATCTGAAAGTATGCTGTCTAATTTGTGATTTTCAGCTTAATTTTAATATATTAGAATGCACTTTTAAATCTACAAATATTTGTTTTATAGCCAAGAAATAGTCGATTTAGATAAGTATTCTACGTGCATTTGAAATAAGTAGTGTATTCTTGTATTGTATGCTATATATATATATCTTTCTTTTATATATATATATCTTTTATATATATATATCTTTTATATCTTTTATATATATATATAAAAGAAGGTGCATTACTACTGACGCTCCAGATATTAAAACCATAGTAATAAACTATTAATAACTTCATGCTCATTAATTAAAAATGTAAATTACATTGAAAAATTAGTAATACAAATGACAAAACCTTCCTTAAAATCAAAGGAATAAGATCAGGATATATAAAAATATTAATTTTGTTTCTGTATACTAGCAATGAAAAATTAAAACTGAAATTTGAGAAATATTTATAATATAATTCAAAGTTGAAAGTCTTTCATGTAACTTGCAGAAAATATTTGTAACAGCTGTGCACCAACACACTATTGAAAGACTTTTAAAAAAAATCTAAATATAGAGAGAGATACGATGTTTACTTATTGAAAGACTAAATGAAATGTTTAAATGTTGTCTTAGTCTATTTTGCACTGCTATAACAGAATGCTTGCTACTGGATAATTTATAATAAGTGGAAATGTATTTGGCTCATGGGCCTGAAAGCTGGGAGGTTCAAGATCTAGGGACCATATCTGGTAAGGAACCTCTTGCTATGTCGTCTTATGGTGGAAGGACAGAAAGGCAAAAGAGCATCAGCAAGAGCAAGAGATTGAACTCAGCCTCTTTTATAAACTATTATAAAAGACCCTTTTATAATGGCATTAATCTATTCATGAGGAAGAAGCCCTGATGACCTAGACAACTTCTGTTAGGTTCCACCTCTCAACACTGTTGCAGGCATTGGGGATTAAGTCCTAAAACGTGATTTTTCGGAGACACATCATACTATAGTATCTGCCCATGGCTAACAAAATGTATGTCTTTCTCAAACTCAAAATACATTCTTTCCATCATTTCATCTCAATATCCTGAAAGCCTTAACAGGTTTCAGCACCCTTTCAAAAGTCCAAAATTCAGAGTCACATCTAAATCAGATACAGATAAGAGTCAAGGCACAATTCACCCTGAGTCAGATTTTCCTCCACCATGAGCCTATAAAATTAAACACATTATCTACTTCCCAAATATAATAGTAGGATAGACATTTTCATTGCAAAGGGGATTAAAAGGCAAGAAAACAAAGGATAGCTAGATGCAGATAAGTCCAAACCCAAGAATGCAAACAATGTCAAATCTTAAGTTTCCTCAACAATCTTCTTTGACTCCATATCCCACTTTCTGGATATACTAAAGTGGGAGTTGGGCTTTCAAAGCTCTGGAGGGCCGACCCCCATGGCTTTGCTGGACTCAGGCCACATAGCAACTCTCATGGATTAAAGTTTTGTTTTTGCGGTTCTCCCAGGTGTTGCATGCTCATAACTCTACTATTCTGGGTTCTCAAGGACAACTCTACCACCAGAAATTGCCCTAATGGGGACTCTCCGTTGGGGTTCCAACCCCACAACCCCAATGGGCATTGTTTCGAGGGGGGGTCTCTGCAGTAGCCCTGCCGCTGTAGTAGTCTGTGATAGTCTCTACCTGGGCACCCAGGCTATCCTTGACACCTTTTGAAATCTAGGTGGAGAAAGCCATGCTTCCACAGCTCTTGCATTCCACTTGCCTACAAAATTGTGAATGCCACACCTTTACAGTGTGGGTTGAGCTGCACCTAGACCCAATCAAGCCACAGGGGCCAGTTAAGGCATGCTGTGTCAGAGTATATAGAGCACAGCCCTGTCTGGAAAGCTTTCCCTTAAGGTTCTTGGCTTGCCTCTGAAGTGCCTCAGGTTCATTTTCTCATTGTCTTTATAAATAGAACCCAGTTTTATTCTATTACTATCAATCTCTTTAGCAAATGGTTGCTTGGCCAAACCCTTAGCATTCTTTATTAAATGTGGTTTCTTTATTCTTTATATGGCCAGGCTAAGAGTTTTTCTAAGTTTTTCATTCTGCTTCACTTTTAGTTATAAATTCTGTCTTTAAATAACTTTTGTCTTCTCTTATTTTACTGCAAGCAGCCAAAAGAAGCCATGCAGCACCTTGAATGTTTTGCTGCTTAGATATTTGTTCTGCCAGATATCCGAGTTAATCATTCCTAATTTCTGCCCTACACAATCCAAGGACATAGAAACAATTCCACCAGGTTCTTTTTAACTGTATAACAAGTATGGCCTTTACTCCAGTTTCCAATACCTTGGTTCTAATATCCCTCTCAAATCTAATTAGAATGTCCTTGACTGTCTGTATTTCTACTGACATTCTGATCACAACTTCTGAGTAGCTCCTAACAAGATTTGGGCTCCCCCTGCAGCTCTTATTTTCCTCTGGGCTCTCACCAGAATTGCCCTTAACATTACTCATTTACGAAAATTTGGGTTTCTTCTAGAGTGCCCTTCATATTCTTCCAGCCTCTACCTATTACCCAGTTCCAGAATCTGGAACATTTTCAGATTTTTTTTTTATGGCAACAGACCCACTTCCTGGTACCCATTTGTGTGTGTGTGTGTGTGTGTGTGTGTGTGTGTGTGTGTGTTTTGTGCTTATAAAAGAATACATGAGTAATTTATAATAAACAGAAATTTATTTGACTCATGGTTCCAGAGTCTGTCAAGTCTAAGACCAAGGGCTGATCTTGGAAGGGCCTTCTAGCTGTATTGTCACAAGGTAGAAGGGCAGAAGGGCAAAAGGGAAGCATGAGAAAGAGCAAGAGATTAAACTCACAGCCACAAGCCCTTTTATAATTTGTATTAATCTATTCATGAGGGTAGAGCCCTCACAACCTAAACACCTACCTTTAGGTCCCACTTTCCAACACTGTTGCACTGGGAATTAAGTTTCCAAATTATGCATTTGAGGGAAACACATTGAGATGATAGCAGATGCCCTTTCCCTACAAGTTGATAAATGTTTATTTTGAACTCTAACAATATTTGGGGAACTTTTGTAAAATCTGATATACTCATTACAGAATTTAATGGAAATATACCTAAAATTAAATAGCAAAGCAAAATTGAAAAGGAATATTAATGGCCTTATTCTATTTCAACTCAATATTTACCATAAATCTGCATTAATCAAGACAGTGTGGAATTGGCATAAAAATAGAAAGCTAGACTGATGGAACAGAAAATACAGTGGTAACACTGATTCAAATCCCAAACTTTCCCATTTTTCTGATGATAATTAAAAATAGTACAACTGGCATGAGGTTGCAAGATGGCCAAATAGGAACAGCTCCTGTCTACAGCTCCCAGCGTGGGCAACGCAGAAGATGGGTGACTTCTTCATTTCCAACTTAGGCACCCGGTTCATCTCACTGGGGCTTGTCGGACAGTGGGGGCAGGACAGTGGGTGCAGCCCACCTAGTGTGAGCTGAAGCAAGGAGAGGCACTGCCTAACCTGGCAAGCGCAAGGGGTAGGAATTCCTTTTCCTAGCCAAGGGAAGCGGTGACAGACAGCACCTGGAAAATTGGGTCACTCCCACCCTAATACTGAGCTTTTCCAATGGTCTTAGCAAACAGTACACCAGAAGATCATACCCTGCGCCTGGCTCGGAAGGTCCCATGTCCACAGGGCCTCGCTCATTGCTAGCACAGCAGTCTGACATCAAACTGCAAGGTGGCAGTGAGGATGGGGGAGGGGTGCCCACCATTGCTGAGGCTTGAGTAGGTGAACAAAGTGGCCAGGAAGCTCGAACTGGGTGGATCCCACAGCAGCTCAAGGAGGCCTGCCTGCTCTGTATACTCTAACTCTGGGGGCAGGGCATAGCCGAACAACAGGCAACAGAAACCTCCACAGACTTAAATGTTCCTGTCTGACAGCTTGGAAGACAGTAGCAGTTCTCCCAGCAGGGAGTTTGAGATCTGAGAACGGACAGACTGCCTCCTCAAGTGGGTCCCTGAACCTCAAGTAGCCTAACTGGAAGGCACCCCCCAGAAGGGGCAGACTGGCACCTCACACAACCGGGTACCCCTCTGAGATGAAGCTTCCAGAGGAACGATCAGGCAGCAACATTTGCTGTTCAGCAATATTTGCTGTTCTGCAGCCTCCACTGCTGATACCCAGGCAAACAGAGTCAGAGTGGACGTCCAACAAACTCCAATAGACCTGCAGCTGAGGGTCCTGATGTTAGAAGGAAAATTAACAAACAAAAAGGACATCTACACCAAAACCCCATCTGTATGTCACCATCATCAAAGACCAAAGGTAGATAAAACCACAAAGATGGGGAAAAAACAGAGCAGAAAAGCTGAAAATTCTAAAAATCAGAGCACCTCTCTCCCTCCAAAGGAACACAGCTCCTTGTCAGCAAGAGAACAAAGCTGGACGGAGAATGACTTTGACGAGTCGAAAGAAGAAGGCTTCAGAATATCAAACTTCTCTGAGATAAAGGAGGAAGTTTGAACCCATCGCAAAGAAGGTAAAAACCTTGAAAAAAGATTAGATGAATGGCTAACTAGAATAACCAGTGTAGAGAAGTCCTTAAATGACCTGATGGAGCTGAAAACCATGGCACGAGAACTACGTGATAAATGCACCAGCTTCCGTAGCCGATTCGCTCAACTGGAAGAAACGGTATCATTGATTGAAGATCAAATGAATGAAATGAAGCAAGAAGAGAAGTTTAGAGAAAAAAGAGTAAAAAGAAATGAACAAAGCCTCCCAGAAATATGGGACTATGTGAAAAGACCAAATCTACGTCTGATTGGTGTACCTGAAAGTGATGGGGAGAATGGAACCAAGCTGGAAAACATTCTGCAGGATATTATCCAGGATAACTTCCCCAACTTAGCAAGGCAGGCCAACATTCAAATTCAGGAAATATGGAGAACATCACAAAGACACTCCTCGAGAAGAGAAACTCCAAGACACATAATTGTCAGATTCATCAAAGTTGAAATGAAGGAAAAAATGTTAAAGGCAGCCAGAGAGAAAGGTCGGGTTACCCACAAAGGGAAGCCCATCAGACTAACAGCTGATCTCTCGGCAGAAACTCTACAAGCCAGAAGAGAGTGGGGGCCGATATTCAACATTCTTAAAGAAAAGAATTTTCAAACCAGAATTACATATCCAGCCAAACTAAGCTTCATAAGTGAAGGAGAAATAATATCCTTTACAGACAAGCAAATGCTGAGAGATTTTGTCACCACCAGGCCTGCCTTACAAGAGCTCCTGCAGGAAGCACTAAACATGGAAAGGAACAACTGGTACTAGCCACTGCAAAAACATGCCAAATAGTAAAGACCATTGAGGCTAGGAAGAAACTGCATCAACTAATGAGCAAAATAACCAGCAAACATCATAATGACAGGATCAAATTCACACATAAAATATTAACCTTAAATGTAAATGGGCTAAATGCTCCAATTAAAAGACACAGACTGGCAAATTGGATAGAGTCAAGACCCATCAGTGTGCTGTATTCAGGAGACCCATCTCATGTGCAGAGACACACATAGGCTCAAAATAAAGGGATGGAGGAAGATCTACCAAGGAAATGGAAAACAAAAAAAAGGCAGGGGTTGCAATCCCAGTCTCTGATAAAAAAACTTTAAACCAACAAAGATCAAAAGAGACAAAGAAGGCCATTACATAATGGTAAAGGAATCAATTCAACAAGAAGAGCTAACTATCCTAAATATATATGCACCCAATACAGGAGCACCCAGATTCATAAAGCAAGTCCTAAGAGACCTACAAAGAGACTTAGACTCCCACAAAATAATAATGGGAGACTTTAACACCCCACTGTCAACATTAGACAGATCAACGAGACAGAAAGTTAACAAAGATATCCAGGAATGGAACTCAGCTCTGCACCAAGTGGACCTAATACACATCTACAGAACTCTCCACCCAAAATCAACAGAATATACATTCTTCTCAGCACCACATTGCACTTATTCCAAAATTGACCACATAGTTGGAAGTAAAGCACTCCTCAGCAAATGTAAAAGAACAGAAATTATAACAAACTATCTCTCAGACCACAGTGCAATCAAACTAGAACTCAGGATTAAGAAACTCACTCAAAACTGCTAAACTACATGGAAAACTGAACAACCTGCTCCTGAATGACTACTGGGTACATAACGAAATGAAGGCAGAAATAAAGATGCTCTTTGAAACCAATGAGAACAAAGACACAACATACCAGAATCTCTGGGACACATTTAAAGCAGTGTGTAGAGGGAAATTTATAGCACTAAATACCCACAAGAGAAAGCAAGAAAGATCTAACATTGGCACCCTAACATCACAATTAAAAGTGCTAGAGAAGCAAGAGCAAACACATTCAAAAGTTAGCAGAAGGCAAAAAATAACTAAAATCAGAGCAGAACCGAAGGAGATACAGACACAAAAAACCCTTCAAAAAATAAATGAATCCAGGAGCCGTTTTTTTTAAAAGATCAACAAAATTGATAGACCACTAGCAAGACAAATAAAGAAGAAAAGGGAAAAGAATCAAATAGACACAATAAAAAATGATAAAGGGGATATCACCACCAATCCCACAGAAATACAAACTACCATCAGAGAATAGTATAAACACGTCTACACAAATAAACTAGAAAATCTGGAAGAAATAGATAAATTCCTGGACACCTACACCCTCCCAAGACTAAACCAGGAAGAAGTTGAATCCCTGAATAGACCAATAACAGCCTCTGAAATTGAGGCAATAATTAATAGCCTACCAACCAAAAAAAGTCCAGGACCAGGTGGATTCACAGCCGAATTCTACCAGAGGTACAAGGAGGAACTGGTACCATTCCTTCTGAAACTATTGCAATCAATAGAAAAAGAGGGAATCCTCCCTAACTCATTTTATGAGGCCAGCATCATCCTGATACCAAAGCCGGGCAGAGACACAACAAAAAAAGAGAATTTTAGACCAATATCCCTGATGAACATTGATGCAAAAATCCTCAATAAAATACTGGCAAAACGAATCCAGCAGCACATCAAAATCTTATCCACCATGATCAAGTGGGCTTCATCCCTGGGATGCAAAGCTGGTTCAACATATGCAAATTAATAAACGTAATTCAGCATATAAACAGAACCAACGACAAAAACCACGTGATTATCTCAATAGAGGCAGCAAAGGCCTTTGACAAAATTCAAAAGCCCTTCATGCTAAAAAAAACTCTCCATAAATTAGGTATTGATGGGATGTATCTCAAAATAATAAGAGCTATCTATGACAAACCCACAGCCAATATCATACTGAATGGGCAAAAACTGGAAGCATTCCCTTTGAAAACTGGCACAAGACAGGGATGCCCTCTCTCACCACTCCTATTCAACATAGTGTTGGAAGTTCTGGCCAGGGCAATCAGGCAGGAGAAAGAAATAAACATTATTCAATTAGGAAAAGTGGAAGTCAAATTGTCCCTATTTGCAGATGACATGATTGTATATTTAGAAAACCCCATCAAAAACTCAGCCCAAAATCTCTTTAAGTTGATAAGCAACTTCAGCAAAGTCTCAGGATACAAAATCAATGTGCAATAATCACAAACATTCTAATACACCAATAACAGACAAACAGAGAGCCAAATCATGAGTGAATTCCTATTCACGATTGCTTCAAAGAGAATAAAATACCTAGGAATCCAACTTACAAGGAATGTGAAGGACCTCTTCAAGGAGAACTACAAACCACTGCTCAATGAAATAAAAGAGGACACAAACAAATGGAAGAACATTTCATGCTCATGGACAGGAAAAATCAATACCATGAAAATGGCCATACTGCCCAAGGTAATTTACAGATTCAATGCCATCCCCATCAAGCTACCAATGACTTTCTTCACAGAATTGGAAAAAACTACTTTAAAGTTCATATGGAATCAAAAAAGAGCCCACATTGCCAAGACAATCCTAAGCCAAGAGAACAAAGCTGGAGGCATCATGCTACCTGACTTCAAACTATACTAACGTCTACAGTAACCAAAACAGCATGGTACTGGTACCAAAACAGAGATATAGACCGGTGGAACAGAACAGAGCCCTCAGAAATAATACCACACATCTACAACCATCTGATCTTTGACAAACCTGACAAAAGCCAGAAATGGGTAAAGGATTCCCTATTTAATAAATGGTGCTGGGAAAACTGGCTAGCTATATGTAGAAAGCTGAAACTGGATCCCTTCCTTACACCTTATACAAAAATTAATTCAAGATGGATTAAAGACTTACATGTTAGACCTAAAACCATAAACACCCTAGGAGAAAACGCAGGCAATACCATTCAGGACATAGGCATCGTGAAGACTTCATGTCTAAAACACCAAAAGCAATGGCAACAAAAGCCAAAATTGACAAATGGGATCTAATTAAACTAAAGAGTTTCTGCACAGCAAAAGAAACTACCATCAGAGTGAACAGGCAACCTACAGAATGGGATAAAAGTTTTGCAATCTACTCATCTGATAAAGGGCTAATAATCCAGAATGTACAAAAAACTTAAAGAGATTTACAAGAAAAAAAACAACCCCATCAAAAAGTGGGCAAAGGATATGAACAGACACTTCTCAAAAGAAGACATTTATGCAGCCAACAGACATATGAAAAATGTTCATCATCACTGGCCATCAGAGAAATGCAAATCAAAACCACAATGAGATACCATCTCACACCAGTTAGAATGGCCATCATTCAAAAGTCAGGTAACAGGTGCTGGAGAGGATGTGGAGAAATAGGAACACTTTTAGGCTGTTGGTTGGACTGTAAACTAGTTCATCCATTGTGGAAGACAGTGTGGCAATTCCTCAAGGATCTAGAACTGGAAATACCATTTGACCCAGCCATCCCATTACTGGGTATATACCCAAAGGATTATAAATCCTGGTGCTATAAAGACACATGCACACGTATGTTTACTGTGGCACTATTCACAACAGCAAAGACTTGGAACCAACCCAAATGTCCAGCAATGATAGACTGGATTAAGAAAATGTGGCACATATACACCATGAAATACCATGCAGCCATAAAAAAGATGAGTTCATGTCCTTTGTAGGGACACAGATGAAGCTGGAAACCGTCATTCTCAGCAAACGATTGCAAGGACAAAAAAACAAACACCACATGTTCTCACTCATAGGTGGGAATTGAACAATAAGAACACCTGCACATGGGAAGGGGAACATCACACACCGGGGCCTGTCATGGGGTGGAGGGAGGCGGGGAGGGATAGCATTAGCAGATATACCTAACGTAAATGACGAGTTAATAGGTGCAGCACACCAACATGGCAGATGTATACATATGTAACAAACCTGCACATTGTGCACATGTACCCTAGAACTTAAAGTATAATAAAAAAAAATAGTACAACCATTTGTGAAAACAATTTTGTCAATTTCTCCTAAATGTTTTCAGGCACTAAGCGTGTATCCCAGAAATTCTACTTGTAAGCAATTGTTCATGTAAACTAACATAAAAATATAAACAGCCATTCATAACTTCCCATTGCATATTGATTTGCAATAGTGAAAAAGTAGAAACAGTGCAGATGTCTATGAAATAATGAATGGTCAAATCAATTGTAGTTGTAGTATACAAATTGTGGTATATTTTTACAGTAGAATACTACTCAGCAATAAAAATTTATGTACTACTGATATATACAATTGTGCAGATGAATGTCAAAAACATTTTGCTGAGCTATATATATAGAGAGACCCTATATATACACATATATATGTCATATATTTTATAGATTCCATTTATATAATTTTCTATGGAAATTATGATCATTCTATAGTTATGGCAGACAAGTTACTGTCTGGAGCTAAGAATGGGAATTTGACTTCAACAACACATTAAGGAGTTTTTTGCCTTGATGGAAACATTTTATATCTACTATATGCAATTGCAATTTGTCTGATGTACTTCTTCATGATTAGGTCAGGGTTAGATGGTTCTAGGAGGAAGACCACAGAGATGAATAGCCAGTCTCATCATATCATATCAAAGGTTTGTGCTATCAACATGACTTGTCATTAGCGATGTTAATCTTGATCACCTGGGTGAGCTACTGCTTGTCATGTTTTCCTACTGTAAAGTTAAACATTTTTCTTTCTACCAAATTTTAAAAGCAAGTCATTAAGAATAGTTTCTTATAAAACATGACCCATAATTTTGTAAGCACTTCCTTACCTTTTGACATTACAAGAGGGCCCATGCACAGCTTGTATATTCCCCCTACTCTGAATTGGCCTTTTCTCAAACTCATGTGGCTCTTTTTGTTGAAAAAATAGCATTTAGAAACCAGTATCTGGGTATTGGATGTGCTTGTTGCAACTGTGTTGTCACTTTAGCCTTCAATTTAAGGGACTTAAAATAATATTTATCTCTATTTTTCATGAAATTAAGTAAATGTATTCAAACATCTTAAACTGCATATAAAAGGTAATATCTTCAATTTTATTTTTAATACTTGGTTTAAATAACTGAAGATAATCTGAAAGGATGTGGTTTTGTTTCTGTAAAGCAGAGGGAGCCTGTAAACCCCAGTAGTCTCTTCTTAATAAGAGATATCTGCACCCTCTCTACCTGGTCATGCTACAGAAAGAGGGCTAACAGGAGATTAATGTGAGTGACAAACCTCTGTTGGGTACTAAGACAAGACAAACAGAAACTGGTACCATTTCAGAAACTAGTGTCTTTACAACCAACTCCAGGAAGCTGGACTTACCAAGACCTTCCAGAAACAGGTCCCCTAGGCCACCAGTAGTCCCCCACCTTTTGGCACCAGTTTCAAGGAAGACAAGTTATCCACAGACAAGGTTGGGGAGACAGTGATGGTTTTGAGATGATTCAAGCACGTTACCTTGATCATTAGATTCTCATAAGGAGTATGCAACCTAGATCCCTCACATGCACAGTTCGCAGTAGGATTCGTGCTCCTGTGAGAATCTAATACTGTTGCTGATCTGACAGGAGGTGGAGCTCAGCTTCACTTGATCGTCCACTGTACTGCTCACCTCCTGCTATGCAGCCTGGTTTCTCACACGCCATGGACTGGTACATGTCTGTGGCACGGGGGTTAGGGACCCCTGCTCCAGGCTGCCAGTGGTTTTTGCCCCATTCCTGAAATAGGTCAAGTACTCCATATTCCTTAATGAAAATACTGAACTAGGATATCTTTCACATCTGCTAAATGAGAGTGTCTAAAATTGATCTTGTCTAGTTTTATGGTTCCAGACATCATTCTGGTTCCTAGAGATTATAAAATATGACCACTATGAAATATACTTCAAAATGGAGCCCTGAGGCAACTTGACCAATGAATGAAAGCAGTCTCATCTGTTCTGTGTGACTAATGCCCTAGCGGTGTCTCCTGCCAAAGACACACAGAATTCCAAGCAAATGCTCAGTCTGATACCCTGTTAGAAGAATGTTAAGCTAAACCAGTACATTTGGATCACTTCCTCTACCCCAGGGATTTTATAAACAGCTGCCACTTCAACCTTGATACAACTTTCTTGTTTCTTATCATAAAGGGACTCAATCTGATATTTACCTGAAATATAAAACATGTCATCACTGAGTTTATGAGTAAGTGGGCTCACTTTTCTGGTTCATTTTTGAGACTCATTTGTAGGCAGTATTTATCACAAATGAAGAACACTGCAACTTTTAACTGACCAGGGAATTGCTTAACTTTATTTTTTTTATTATCTCTAGCAGTTGTTTTTACAACTATGTCATTTGAGAATTATTACAAATGTAATGCTTTTAAATAATAGTTTTTCTATTATGTTTTGAAAAGCTCCCTAAATCATTCTAATGAACAATTTGAGTAGTAAAATAACCTCCTCCTCCAATCCCAGGGAAGTCTGGAGTATATTTAAACTTTGCAGATTTTTGACACGGGAAAGGCAGAGGTTCAGAAAAGTGATCTTGCTTAAGATCACAGGCACAAGTGAACAGTAAATATTACAGCTAACACTTGATATACCCTTTTTGTGGCACTATTCTGAGCATTTTATATGAATTATCTCATTTAAGCCACTCAATAACCATATGAGTTGTTATATACTCTTTATTAGTATGGAGGCAACTGAATCGCATGCAAAATTACACAGTCAAATCAGTATTAATAATCAGGCATCTAGTTAAAAATTTCATCCATTATCCAGATAAGTTCAATATAGGACAGATCCTATTCTCTTTGTTCACAAGCCCAGCTCACCAGCTCCTCCCTATCCCATGTCCTCTCTGGGAACATTGAGAAGGCACGTAAATTGTGCACAAGACAATGTAGCCACTTAACACATCTCTGATGCCAGATGTTGTAGATAGGGGTTAGATAATCCCAGGGTAGACTGACTTTGCAGAGAATCTCCCTGAGTGACACAGAGATCTCCTCACCCTGAGGGACACAAGTAGTTTTGCTGAACATTTGTGGCCTTTTATAGTCATTTTTCCTTAACAGAAGGAGACAGATAATCATGAGAAGCAGCACCACTGGTATATTCACAGAGAGGACACATTAGCAGCCTGTGTGTTTCATAGTTTCTACAAACCTGTGTATTCAAGGAGACAGGCATTATCAATAAAATCTCTGTTCAGGTCATCTCAGAATCCAAGTAGCATGTTAATATCTGTGAATTTTAGTAACATAACTATTACTAAAAGTTCTGGAGATGCTGATAATTACTTTTTCCATATTAACAGGTCAGGGAGCATGAAGTGCATGAGTTATTACCATCTTCTAATATGCTCCTGATACAAGTGGAGTAGCTGGTATCTGAAACACAGGCTCTGGCAAAGTGCCCTGAGATTGAGCCCTCACTTTTCTTTCTCTAACAGTCAGGGATAGAGCTGATTACTAGATTTCCTACCATATGCCATGCACCACAACATCTTAATCTCCGTGGGACCTTGGCATGATTCTTAAATGAAATTTATATAAAGTCAATGTTAAGCCATGTGGGAAATTGCCTTTTACTTCACTATAATTTTCATTGTTTTCTTTAAATCAATGGACTATTTCAGAGAATCAAGAAAAATAATATGACAGTTGAAGCAATTTAGCCCATGTTAGTATTTTGCCACATTTGTTTCAGAGTTCACAACTGCATCATATGAGAAGCAAAACATTTGTTATAAAAACTCCCATTTATTTATATCTTACTTTCTCTGCAGCTTGCTTTCTCTATGCATGTTACCAGAGATACTGAGTTACTGTAAACATCCCTATGCCTTCTATTTTAAAGTGTGTATGACAAACACTATAGGATTTTGTATCTGTCTTAGGATGTCTGTAGAGAGCTTTGTAGTGTGGCATCTCTTTTAACTCTTCTTTTAATGACAGTCCAGTTACTCTGATTGTCCAGATAGCACAGTGTCAAAATTGTACATGTGACAAAAGGCATGCAATGTGCCCACCTCAGTGACATTCCCCACAGCAGAAAACTGTTCATTTTCATGGCCTTTAGGACATTATGAGAGACAGAAAAGCAATAGTGTCCAAACCCAAACATATTTTGTGAAATGGTGTCTGGGTTAGCATTCTATTGCTGCATAGAAAATTACTACAAAACTCGTGGCTTAAAGCAATACACATTTATTATCTCACAGCCTCTGTGGGTCAGAAATATGGGTAACTTAGCTAGATGTTCTATAACTATCTCAACATGCTATACTCAAGGTGTCAGCCACGCTATAAAACTAGAAATGAGAAAGGAAAAATCTGCTCCAAGCTCATTCAGATCGTTGGCAGAATTCATTTTCTTGTGGTTGTATGACTGAGGTCCTCAGTTCCTCAGCCTCCAGTTTCCTGCCACATGGCCCTGTCCATTGGTAGTTTATATCATGGCTGTTCATTTCTTTAAAGCTAATCAGAGAATCCTTCTTTTCTGTCTGCTAAGATGGGATCTTATGCAGTGTCTTGTCATCATGAAAGTGACATCCAATTGCCTTTGGCATATAATGCTAATCAAGAAAGTGACATTTCATTATCTTTGCCATGTTCAAGTTATTAGATACAAAGCATAGGCTTCACCCACACCCAAGGGGAGGAAATAATAGCAGGGCATAGCACTAGTGGTTGGTGATCATAGAGACCATTTTAGAATTCTGCCTACCATGTTGCCTATCATAGTCTGAAAAGACTGAACCCATTATTTTAAAGGAAAGAAATATGCAAAAAGAGGATTTTCCTTGTCCAAGGTAAGAGCTAATAACTTGCAAAGCAGAGACAAGAACTTGCATCTATCTACCTCCTAGTCCATGGTGTGGCAAATTTTGTTTTTCATAAAGGGCCAGGTAGTAGGTATCTTATGCTTGACAGGCCATCCAGTCTCTGTCACAGCTGTTCAACTCTGCCATTGTGATGAGAAATCAGCTCAAGACATTAATGGGAGTAAATGGATGTGGCTGTATTCTAAGAAAACTTTCTTTTCAAAAACAGATGGCAGGCCTATTTGTACCGCAGGCCAAAGTTTGACAGGCCCTCTCCTAATCCAGTGATCTTCTTTTTCAACAGCATGCATTTGTATGTGAGTGCCAGTGCGGGTCATCGCAGCTTGCACCCATTTCCAGTCTTCATCTAACACACGGAAGGTAATTCAGATAATTTTTTTTCTTTCTTCTGCTCCCCTAAGTCGTGTCTCAGCAATTTCATATGTCCTGCCCCGGAGACGCCTACTATCAAAATTGAGAACAATTTATTTAGATATACTCCTAACAAATACTGGACAATTCACAGCCCAGTTCACAGCCCAGTTGGTTATACAACTGAGAAGGCTAAGTGTCAATGAAGCTAAAAACCTTCCCAAGATCACATGGCTAGTAAGCGGGGGATTCAAGACTGTAGAATAAGCCTATTTGACTCCAAAACATATTACTTTGCCAATTATTCTCACATGGCCAAATAGAAATGAGTCACAAGGATGTTGTGAAGATAAGAATATCATTGGTTGAGAAAGGTCTGTCTCACTTCTTATTGGAACCTAAGAATCTGGAAGAGAAGGAGTTTTTAAGATTTGAGGTCAGAGTCATGAAACAGTCACCCAGTAGGCTGGAAAAAAAAGAATGTGTGATATTAGAAAAGCAAGATTTCTGGACAGCACCAATGGCATATTTGAGTTCAAATGTCCTGAATTTGATGAGATCCTTCCTCAATTTGATGAATTTTTTCTTAATCAAGTCCAGATATGCTAATAAGGTAGGAATAAGCTGAGAGTTTATTTTGACAATAATTGGTATTTCCCAAGTAAGCAAAAGGAAGGAACTTGTGGGTGTACATAAGGCATTGATAATAGAGGACCAAGGGATTTAATCAGAGATAGAATCAGGAGATATAAGCACATATATTATTATGATTGGATTTTACCACATGCTAGCCGTGTAACCTCGGAAAAATCATGTGGAATCTTGAATCTTCCTTGTTTCTTTATTTTTAAAACATCAATGAAAAAGAATCTTGCTTTACTAGAGTGGTTGTGAATATTAAATGAGGTACTTTCTGTGCAGGTACGTTAAAAGTATATGAAATTCAGGAAATAGTGGATTTCATTAGGGAATGTGGGAGATTAATTGAAGTTGATACATGCATGAGAATTCTATTTCTTCAGGTATAACCAGCTAGTGGGTCCAAAGAAGAACTTTATGTCTGCAGTTTCTCAAATCTCCCTGACCCCTCTTCACTTGTCAAATCACCTGGTGCTTCCTCGTCCCATGCCTACACGCGAGCCGTCTCATATGTAATCAAAAATAAATCCTTCTTTCATAAAACACTGTGATGTAAACTAGAATTCATCCAAGATCTTTGTGGTGCTCTTAGAGTCCAAAGACCAGTTATGAGACTTGGCTGGTTTTAACTTCCCTCAGCAGCTCTCAGCATTAGCCTCTCTAATGCTCTACAAACAACCAGAATTGTGCCATCACAAGAATTTGGAAAGATGTACCAGAATAGGCTAAATTATAGCCACCCACAAAGGCATCCATGCCCCGATCTCTGAAATTATAGAATAACTTGCTTGACATGGTGATACAATTTGTCTTTGTGTCCCCACCTAAACCTCACCTTGAATTGTAATAATCCCCAGGTGTCATGGGAGGGACCCAGTGAGAGGTAGTTGAATTGTAGGGATGGGTTTTTCCCTTGCTGTTCTCATGATAGTGAGTAAGTCTCATGAGCTCTGGTTGTTCTATAAAAGGAAATTTCCCTGCACATGTCCTCTTGTCTGCCACCATGTAAGATGTGACTTTCCTCCTCCTTTGCCTTCTGCCATAATTGTGAGGCCTCCCCAGCCATGTGGAACTGTGAGTCAATTAAATCTCTTTCATTTATAAATTACCTAGCCTTAGGTATGTCTTCATTTGCAGCTGGAGAACAGACTAATACACATGGTAAATGGAACTTGGCATATGTGATTAGGTTAAAGATATTTAGGTGGGAGATTATGCTAGATTACCTGGATGGACCCAATGTAATCACAAATGTCCTTAAAAACGGGAGGCAGGAGAATCAGAGGAGAGAGAAAAAAGAGAAGATGACACAAGCAGAGACTGGAGTGATTCAGGAGCCAAGAAATGCCAGTACCCTTTTACAAGCTAGAAGAAGCAAGGAATAGATTTTTCATTGGTGTCACTAGAAAGGACCAGCCCTGACCACACTTTGATTTAGCTCACTGATACTGATTTTGAATTTATGACTTCCTTGTAAGACTGTTGTTTTAAGTCATTAAGTTTGTAATAATTTTTTACAGTGCCAATAGGAAACAAAAAACATATATCTGGTGGGCATAGTGTAAATTCTCTGTGGCTACACTGCACCGAGTACAGGGATGTGTCACGGCTGTCACATCATTTCTGGAAACTCATCTGTACTTTTCTTTGAAATGCAGATTAGACACCATGGACCATGATTCTACCACTCTCTTTCTCTTGTCTTGTGGTCTCCTTTTGCAAATACTCAGTGATAACCCAATTTCCCTCCATTCGTTGACTTGCAAAAATTATCTGTCTGCTGTAGACAGAAACAATCTTTTATTCTTCTGTCTTATGGAGTAATAGCCTCAAAATCCAACAAAGCCTCAGTGCTGCCTTTCTCCCCCAAAACCTACCCTCCTTCACTCAAGTTTCCCTGGCCAGTTTTCTCTCCTCTTACTTTTATAGCTGCTATTTAACAATTTTTCCCTTTGCTCAAACCTCCATTTCCAAGAGCTCTTTCTCATTTTTTCCTACTGTTAGTTTAAAAACATGTTCTTACCTGCCTCCTCTAAGTAAGCTGTACTTGACATTTCAGTGTCCCCAGTTATTATTTATTTATTTTGCCTTTTATTCCTAGATGAATTGCCTACATAAATCCCAGATGAATTGCCTACATAAATTCCTTCTATTTCCTCACCATTTACTTTGAGACAGAGTCTTGCTCTGTTACCCAGGTTGAAGGGCAGTGGCCCGATCTCGGCTCACTGCAACCTCCGCCTTCTGGGTTCAAGCGATACTCCTGCCTCAGCCTCCTGAGTAGCTGGGATTACAGGCATGTGCCACCACACACAGTTACTTTTGGTATTTTTTTTAGTAGAGATGGGGTTTCACCACGTTGGTCAGGCTGGTCTCAAACTCCTGACCTCATGATCCACCCAAATCGGCCTCCCAAAATGCTAGGATTAAGGGCATGAGTCACCATGCCCAGCCTCTGTTTACTCTTAATCAAATTCTTAGGAACCTGCTTTGTAGTCCTGAACTTAATAGAAACTTGTTGTCACTCAGCCTGAATGATACTTCCACAGTCTCCATCCTCCTCTTGAACCTCTTTGAGCATCCTCTTCCCCTCCAGGAAATGTGGGATGGAGATTAAGAGCATGGACTCTAGATTTATATAGACCTGAACTGAAATTTCATCTCCACATTTAACAATTATGAGCCTCTGTCTCCTCATTTAGGTAAGGATGGTAACTTTCATCTCACACAGAATTGCTGTGAGAATTAACTGAGATGTGTATATCAACTGCTCAATAGTACTGTGAGAATCTGTTGGGATACTGCAGATCAAGTGTTCAAGTTATCAAGTGATATCTTTTTGTTATCCTGACCTCATTTTCTTTGCATTGTTTTCCTACGTGAGCTTCACTGATATTGTTGACCTTTGTACTTCCAACTGACTCACTAACAAATATTTCACTCTCCTAATTCCCCCTGGCATTATCTATTGACCACTTTCTGTAAATGAGCCTTGCCCCAAGCTTTGTACAAGTTTGTGTGGTCTCACAACAGCCCTGGAAGTTGATATTATTACAGTCATCATTTCACAAATGGATATATGATAGAAAGGGTAGGTCATTGAACATAGACACCTCCCTAGCCAGTGCCAGAACCAGCATTCAAATAGAGGCATTTTGCATCAAGACTCCCTAACTTTTATACTACTCCTTTGCTCTGAAATTCTGTGTATTTCCAGGGCTTTCTTTTACTTTTTCCGTAAGCTAACTTACTTCGTTCTGTTAGCTTATCTACTCACAGATGTTTGTTATCTAGGTAGACATATCCAAAATCTCAATCTCCAGCCACAGTTTCACGGAACTCAATGTCCTAAGATTTCATTCCACAACAAAAGAGCTCCAAGGATACTTGAGACCTTTTCCTTCAGTGTCCTGTTAGCCCACTCGTCCCCTCAATTAGACTATAAGCTACTGCCTCAAGCTTATGAAAGACATAACTGCCTCTTAAATTCAGTCCCCAATTCCCTACTAATTTTTCTTTTTTCACTCCTAGCACCAGTTTGTCATGTCCTTCTGCCTCTGCAATTTTGCTCTTGCCTATTTTTTCTGACCTTAGTGCTCCTCATCCCACCACCCTTGCTCCAGGCTGTCTTCTAATTGACTCTCAGATTTTTCACAGGCCCACCGTCCTGACTCTACAGGCCAACTGTCACCCTTGCCCTAAAATTTTAATTTTCTAGCAGTCACAACAGCCTTATTTCCTCATTTTATAAGGTCAGTTGTTGATTATCACCATTGTGATGTTTATAAACAGTACATCTGCTTCTGGATACAACTTGTGAGCCATGAGTTTACAAACATTAGATTATAAACCTGTAGCTAGAGCTGGAAGGAGAAAGTTTTCGAGAAAAAGGAGTGCCACAATAATAATAGCAAGTGAGATCTATGAGACTTTATATTTTATCCTATAGGAAATGAAGAGAATTTTCTCAGAAGTGTAACATAATCTGCTTCTTATTACGAAGGATCTCTCTAACTGCTGCCTAAAAAAAATTATCTCTAAAGGAGCAAGGATGAAAACAGGGAGGATCTTAGGAAAACTATTAAAATTGTCTGGGGTAGAGGTGATGGTTGCTGAGATGAAAGTGGCAGTAGTGGACATGAGGGAATGCTCGTTATGTTCTAGAAAGTATTTAAAACCACAGTAATTATATTTTATTATGGTTTGGATGTGGTGTGTAAGGGAAAAAAATAATCAGGAAACAACCCAAGATTTTTGGCTTGAGAAACAGAAAAATAATCAGGTTTCATTTTTGAATTGAATCATGAGTAGACAATTGAAGGAGATGTACATTTTTTTTTTTTATTGCTATTTAGTTTTTGCATTTGGAGTTCAGAAACTCACAAATTTGGTTTTGGCATGTTTGGCTTAAGATACACATAAAATATTTCAGTGAATAAGTCAAGTAGTAGAGATGACATCAGTAAGATGATAGAATATGAGTTTTTAACCCTCATTTCCTTGCTCTTTCACAGAAAAAACACTGATTTGACAACCACCCATAGATGAGAGTACTTTTTGGGAGGCCAGGAGTCCAGTGGTAAGGTCCCAGCATACCACTGGAGCAAAACATCTGAGAATACACACGTTTAAGAAGGTAATAACTTTCACTTTACTCACATTATCACTACCTCAAGGTGGAGAAATCCCCCTGGGCACTTGATTTTTCCCATGGCAGAGAGTGAGAGTGTAGTGGGCACTTGTCTCCCCAGCAGTTAGGACACTGCCCAAGAATCCCACTACTTTCCCACTCCATGCAGAACACTGAGGAGATCTGTGTGGCTGAATAGTGTACAGGCAGGTAGGAGCAGGAAAACAGGACAGGAGCTCACAGCAACAGGGGTATGGAACTCAACAAAATTCTACAGTTTCTACTAACTGCTTGTCAGACTCCACCAAGAGGTCCATGCCTGAGACGAGTAGGATGCATAACTTGTAGATGCCCATTACTTAGCCCATGCATGCTCCCAACATGATGCACATTCTTCCCTTCCCTGTGGCCTGTGCTCCACTTGTGCCTCCACTAATGGCACTGTAAATCTTTGCAGATTGTACATGAGGTCATAAGGACAGGGAGCTCAACAATGTTGGATTGGGAGAAGGTGCTTAACCTTGACAACGTCAAGGCACTACCCTAGGGAAAATAAACTCAGTGCTCTTAAAATCCGACTTGGCTTTTTGGGATCAAGAGCAAAGATATGGTCTTAAGACTTAGTACTGCCAACAAGGAGCAAACAGAATGCAGGGGTTACATTGACATAAAATGTCTGAGGTGCCCCTAGAATCCTTAGCCAGACTGACTCACAGTTTTGTCAGATGGAATTAATGATATGAGGTGAAGGTCTTTATCTTCTGAAGGTATTCAGTAAAGACTGGAGGAGGAGGTAACTTCTTCAGTTGTCGAGACAGTGATGCAAGACTTCAGAGAACACAAATGACATCACAAAAAGAACACAATATTTTTTCAGTAACAGATCTCAGTGAAATTGGAATATATGAATTACCTAACAGAGAATTCAAAATAATTGTTTTAAGGAAGCTTACCACAGTACAAGAAACAATACAATCCAAGAAAGAGATAGAGGTCATAAAAATAACCAAACAGAAGTTCTGGAACCGAATGCAATGAATGAAATGAAAAACAGAATGCAGTGAATGGAATGAAAAAATGCAACAGAGATCTTCAGCAGTGCACTTGATCAAACAGAAGAAACTGTGAACTCAAAGACAGATCCTTTAAAATTAGTCAGTCAAAGGAGAAAAAATGAAATAAAAAAAGAGTGAATAATGCCTATGAAATTTATAAAACACCATCAACCAAAACAATATACCAATCATGGGAATCCTAGAAGAAGAGAGCAAAAGAAATGGAAAGCTTAATTTAAAAAAATAATATCTGAACTATTCCTCCCAAATCTTGAGAGGGATGTGAACATCAAGCTTCATGAAGTTCTAAAGTTCTCAACTAAGTTCAACCCAAAGAAGATTACACCACGACACATTTAAATCAAATTTTCAAGTGTCAAAGACAGAGGAAGAATTTTGAAAGGAACAAGAGAAAAGCAACTTACATACAAAGAAACCTCACCCCCAATAAGGCTCTATTTACAAAAACTATGAAGGCCAGTAGAATCATATATTCATTGTGCTTAAAAAAATAAATAAATAACTTCTGGCCAAGAATACTATACCTGGCAAAGCCATCCTTTAAGAATGAATGAAGGGGAGACATATACTTTCTCAAAGTATATATCTGAGGGAAATAACCTAGACTTCCCTCACAAGAAATGCTAAAGGTAGTTCTTCAAATTGAAATGAAAATACTCTAATTAGTAACATGAAAATAGTTCAAAATATAAAGCTCAATGGTACAAGTAAATATATTGTCATATTCAGAATACTCTAACACTAAAATAAGGATGTAAAAATTACTTTCAACTCTAATATAAAATTTAAAATATAAATGTGATAAAAAGCAATCATAACTACAAAAGTGTTAATGGACATACAATATAAAATGTTGCTATTGGGACATCAATAATGGAAAATGTGAGGGGGAGGAGAGAAGTAAATGTGTCGGGTTTCTGTATGCAGTTGAAGTTCAGTCATTATCAGCTGTAATTAGACTGATATAAGATTATGTTTGTGAGTCTGACAGTAATCATAAAGAAAAACCTCTAGTAGATACACAAAAGATAAATGTAATAAAATCAAAGCACACCATTACAAAAAATTATTAAATCACAAAGGAAGACAACAAGACAGAAAGGAGCTACAGAACAGTGGGAAAACAATTAACAAAGTGGCAATAGTAAGTCCTTTCATAGGACAATTACATTAAATTATATGAATTAAATTATCCAATTAAAGTACATAGAGTATCCGAATGAATTAAAAACAAAGAACCAACAATATGTCCTTAAAAGAGACTCTTTTTAGCGTAAGGATACACACAGGCTGAAAGTGAAGGGAAGAAAAAAGAAACCTCATGAAAATGAAAACCAAAACAAACACAGAGTAGCTACATTTATGTCAGACAAAATCAACTTAAGTAAATACTATAACAAGAAACAAAGTTATTATATAGTTATAAAGGGGTCAATTCATCAAGAAGATGTAACAATTATAAATAGATATGCATCCAACATTTGAGCACCTAAATATATTATGCAAATATCAAATAGAACTGAAAGGAGAAATAGCAAAATAAAAATATTAGGGGACTTCAATACCCCACTTTCAACAATGGATAAGTTATCCAAACATCAATTTAATAAGGAAACTGTGGACTTAAATATAAATGTAGGAAAGTAGTATATTAGCATTAAGTACTTCCTCACAGATTTTTCAGCCAAAAATCAGAGTATATTCTCTATTTGGTATCAATAAAATGTTAGTTGTGTGAATAAACTGGGAAAATTTGATTTTCAATAGGGTTCAAGTAATGGCAAGAAGGTCACAAGTCTGCTTGTTTTATTAATGCTGTAAAAAATTTATGTTTTTTTAATGATCCATTGATGGGACCTCAGCAGTAGGAAGGGGGCCTATGAAATAAATGAAAGTTTATGGAGCATAGGAACACCATTCCACTTACATCGAAGGGATCTGGGGAGTCTCAAAATTTACAGTGTCTAATGGGCATAGCAAGCTTAAGCATGATTTTCAATGGCATGAGAAGTTTGGAAAGAAGAGTGTCATCTCAGATGGTATGGACTGCTATAACAAATTACTATATGCTAGATTCCTTGTAAACAACAGAATTTGTCTCTAAAATGCATATATATAGCCTCATTTGTTTATAGGACTAACCAAATGACATAATGGATATAGAGGTCTTAACATATAGGAAACACTTAATAAATGCCAGGGGTTCATAGCTAGGTAATAATAGCAACTATTTTAAACTATACTCCTGTTCCATGTGATACTTAGTTTAACTGAAACTTCTGAAAATTTATCAAGTATGTTATATAGACACATTATAGATGATGTAATTAGATATATATGTAGACATACAGACAATGAGTTCATTCAGAACAGCAAACTTCTGGGGGGGGCAGGAATATGTCTTCAATAACTTTAGAGACTGCATTCCCCTATACACACAGCACATTCAATTCACACACCACATTCAATTCACACACACACACTTTAGAATGTACACATTCTTGAAAAACAAAATTTGTCTCAATCTTTCTGAATATTAGCATAAGGACACTTTATAGCTTTATACACTTTTGTTTCTTCATTTTTATATGTTAGTAAACATATATGGAAGACCTATAAGGTAGAATGCACTAAATTAGATGTTGAATATTTGACAGAAACTATCCTTACTCACAACTGAATGAAAATAGGCAATTAGTTACAGAGTGAATTAAAATAATTCCTAGTTAATGGAAGTTATACCAACTTAGAGTATATATGTACATCTGTATATTATAATATAAACATACACAATGATTTATATATGAAAGATTAAGTTCAGACATTTTACATGAAAGAACGTAACAGCTATTGCCCTGCCTCCTAACTTAGACAATGAGCATGTAAACTCAACATACTGGGGCAGCGTAGCATAGCTTCAGATCCTGAATTCATTACTTACCAGTGTTGTTAGGCAAACCTGGAGTTCCTATGCTTTGGTTTTCTCATTTATAAAATACAATAAAAAATTCACCTCATAATGTTAACATTTTAATGATTCTCACGTGCACAAGACATGTTAGCCATAATAGTAAGTTAATGATGGCAGAGATTGCATTATGCTTCTGCTTTCAAGAGAAAATGTGAAAACATACAGTGTTGTTGATGAAAGTAGACACACAGCATTTATAAGGCTTTTGTAAAAAAATACAAATAAAAAAGTAAATAAAATGAAAATGAATGCAAAACACACTGCATTTTAAATGTATAAGCATTGGTTCACTAATACGAAAAGAAATGCAGGCTGTAAATCTAAAATTTGTAGATAATTTGCCTCAGCCAATCAAGATGTCACAGTAATACATCCTGGAAAATTGAAGTTAGTGATTGAGAAAGAGCACTACTTATAGAGGAAAGAACAATTTTACTGGCTTGCTTTGCATTTGGGTGTCTTCTACAAATTTAATTTACTCTGCTTTAGATACTCTAAAGAGAGAATTGAATTAAGGGCTGAAGCATGGAAGTAAGGAAGGTCATTCACTAATACTAAGTTGTGAATAGGGCATAGGATATATGGGATTGATTAAAAGCTGGAGGGCAGATGGGCCAGATTGTAAAACGGCCATATTTGGACTTCATCCTATAAATGCTGAGTAACTAAGCAGGCCTCCCAATCGATAAATTTCAGGATTTAGATCAGTGATTAAGAAAGGAGGTAGCCAGCAATGTGGTAGGAGATATTGGGCTGAGGCAGGAGATCAGAAGCAGAGTGAAGAGGTGGGGGCTATGGTACTAGGCCTAATAATTGATGACTGGGGCCAAATGAGGCAGGAGATTTGAAGCAGAGTGAAGATGTGGGGCCTATGGCACTAGGCCAAATAATTGATGATTGGAGCCAAAGTAGGCCTTTGGCAATTGAAATACAAAGACTTGGATAAATATGACAGATGTGTTCTGCAGTAATAAATTATCAGAGCAATTTTCTCCTGGGATAAGAAAATTCTTTCAATTTATTCTTAAAAGATAAAAACAAATAACAATGTGCATTTCTAAATGAAGGATAATTTTCTTCTCTCTAATTACAGTTCAGTTTCATTCTTCCAGAAACTCCTGAAGTCCATTTGGAAAAAAGAATATGTGATTTGGCAATGTAAGAATTTTAAGGAAAAAAATATAGAGAGGTCTCATTTTATACAAGGTAGGAAGATTCCTTTTTGAAGTAAAGTGAACATAATTATTTTAGATTTTAGTATTTTTACTATTATTCACTAAAATATCATCTCCCTTATTTATGGTTGTTAAAAGCAGTCCTGATAGTCTGAGATGAATAGAAGATTACTTCCCAGGCTGCCTCTAAAATATCAGAAGCCAATCATTGTAGAGGAAGTCCTAGCTGACATATTTGAGGGTTTCTTATCCAAGAAAACACAAGATGTTTTTCAGAGATACTTTCAGTATGGAGCATTATTTTTTTAATTATGTGTGACAATGATAAATAAGTAGCATGCAGTAATTTGCTGTCACACTCTGTACATACCTAAAGTCCAGTATGAAATCCATCCTGTACTTCTGAAGGGTTTACAAGAATGAATTTTACTTTTTTATTTTGGAATAGAAAAATCATATTAACAAGAGAGTAGAAAAGAATATTAAAGAGAGAGAGAGGGAGAAAAGGAGGGAAAACAAGACCATATTTCTTTTCAATGCCTACATCTCTGCTTATAGTTTCTGTGAAGCTGGATTACAATAAAAGCTATGGCATTCTCAAAAGACTTAAGGGCCAGAGATAATCGGTGGGGGGGAGTACAAACAGATATCATCAGGCAGAAAACATTTTTTTTTTTTTACCATAATACTTTAAATGTGTTAGAGGCCTAAAGGCTTCATGCCATGAATTGCAACTACCACTAAAGAAATTATATTTTTAATTTAATGAAACAAGTAACACTTTTATAATGAAAATTAAGCTAAAAATATTTTAAACTGATTCCTGAAATAAAAATGGCCAGGAGAAAATGGTGGCAATGCTTATAAATAATGCAATTTCAACTTTCTCAGATTTTTGACAGTATGTGTGTGTGAGTGTGTGTGTTAAAGAGTAGATATTAAAAATGTTATGACTGAGGGCCTTATGCTTCTGGACATAGTGGAATAATAAGTGTCAGATTACCCTCATGCTGTGAACAACTACAAATAGGACAAAAACCTACCAAAAACTTTCCGTCTGGAGTCAATTTTCTCAGCACAGGCACAAGGTGAGTAACCCACAAGGGTTGGTGGTCTTTCTGACTTGAAGAGAAGGCAACCAGAGTTTAGGAAGAATAAACGGTTGAGAATTTTGGGGGCAGATCTTTGAAGAAGTCTCTCTGACCTCTTACCACGGGTAAGTATGAGGCTCTGCAAACATAAAGTGAATCTTTACAAAGCCAGGCTAAACAACTCTAAGAGCTTACTCATAGTAGGGAGATATTCTTGCTCTGATCAGCCAGAATAGAGAGCATTTGAAAAATTCCTATAGCATTTCATGGAGACATCAAATGCATCATACTTCTATAGTAGCAACAAACTACCCCAAGAGTAACATGCCTCTGAACCTTTTTTTGTAAAGCATGAAAACAGACCTCAAAAGAGCAAAACTGAATAAAGAAAAACAAAACACAGTGTAAGGACAAAACACTTATTTAATGGGAGATAAATTCTAGATATCATAACATTAAGCATCTAATATAAAATTACCACCCATTCTAAGAAACAGAAAAATATAATCCTTAATCAGGACAAAAGTTAATCAACAGGGGGAAAAAGAAATAGCAGAGATTTAGGAATCAGAAATGAAGGCACTGCAAGAGCTATCATAACATTTCATAGAGCTTAGAAGACAGCACAGATGTATGGAGGTGGGAAATAGGACATATTTTTAAAAATAAAAGGGATATCCAGAGATGAAAATACAATAGCTAGCCTGGGCAACTTAGAGAGACCTCTTCTCTGGGGAAAAAAAAAAAAAAAATTAACTGGGTGTGATGGCACATTCCTCTATTCCCAGCTACTTGGGAGTCTGAGGTGGGAGGTTTGCTTGAGCCTGGGAGGTGGAGGCCTCAGTGAGCCACGATCATGCCACACCACCACACTTCAGCCTCGGCAATAGAGGGAGACACTGTCTCAAAAAAAAAAAAAAAAAAAGAAAAGAAAAAAAATACAATCACTGAAATAAAAATTCAATTGGATAGGACTTATAAAAGTTTAGATATGGCAGAAAGAAAATCAATGAACTTAAAGATACATTAATGTAATTTATAAAACTGAAGCAAACATGTTAGCATGCTCAGCCCCCCTCACCATGTGATGCCACGTGCCATCTCTGGACTCTGCAGAGTCCCAGCCGGTGGAAAGGCCCTCACCAGATATGGTCCCTTGATCTTTTCAGCCTCCATAACTCTGCAAAAAAATTTTCTTTTCCTTATAAATTACCCAATTTTAGGTACTGGGTAATTTATAAAAAAACCAAGACACACATCTATTTTAAAAAATCATAAAGTAACTATTCTTAACTGCCTTAAGAAAAAAAGTATTAAACCAGGCCAGGCACGGTGGTTCACGCCTGTGAGCCGAAGTGGGTGTATCACTTGAGGTCAAGAGTTCGAAACCAGCCTGGTCAACATGGCAAAACTACATCTCTACTAAAAATACACACACACAAACAAAAAGCTGGGCATTGTGTGCCTGCCTGTAATCCTAGCTACTCGAGAGGCCGAGGCAGGAGAATCACTTGAAACCGGGTGATGGAGGTTGTAGTGAGCTGAGATCACTCCACTGCAATCCAGCAGGGGCAACAGAGCGAGACTGTCTCAAAAACAACAAAAACAACAACAATTAAAACCAATCAATGAAGCCATCTCAGCCTTGCAGTGGAGAATATCAGGGTTTAAGATGGCTCTGATCCCCCAGGGTTTCCATCCAACAGGTAACATATAATAAAATAATTTTGAAATCCAGTGAAATGTTGAACACACGAGTCTTACATAAAATTAGAAGCAAAGAGTCTCCAGAGAACTCCAGATCATTTAATTCTGAAGAATTCTGCCTTTCTGTTTCCTTTGAAATGATTCTTAGCTTCTATTGTGTGCTGTACTAAGGCATACATCTTAAAGTCAACAGGAAATAAAAATAGGAGCATTTCCCCTTTTCTCAAATTTTTCTTCCACCTCTCTTCTGATCTTGCTCAAAACCAACAAATACTTCACACTTTTACTGTGGACTCGCCTTTCTGTCTTGGAAAAAACATGAAGAAATAAGAACTCCTTCTGTCTCAGTCTCACATTTTCTCACATTTTAGACACCTGCTTGTGAACTAGAAAGCCTGAAATCACAATAAACAAGGCAAAAAAGGCCAGCGAGGGGGTTCATAGCAAGCTTACAATGTTTTAATTAGTAGCCTATTAAAATAGTCAGTACAGATTGATGTTAAACCCACCTATTCTCTTATGTAAATATTGTTTCCAAATTTGGATACAGAATTTGTCATTAGATTTGCCTTTTTTGTTCTCACTCTGTCTCGGCTGTTTGTGGTCTTCAGGATGCAGTCTGTGATCTGCATAATCATTCTGTTTCTCTATTACATAGAATTATATGCATATTTTAAAGCTTGTATAAATCTTTAAAGGTACTTCTCTCAAACATTAAAGTGAGGGCATTAATATTGAAAAAGAGTAAATAATTTTTCCACAATACAAATCATAATCAACTTGAGGAAGATATCCCCATTTTCTGTCTTATCAAGAATTCTTTTTACTACTATGTTGTCTTCAGGTAGATTTATGACTAACTCTATAAGAAACTGCCAAGCAGTTACACAGTTCAGTTTTATCACTTCACCTGACCAAACCATGAAACTTCCAGTCATTCTACATCACATTAATGCTTGGCAGTATCAGTATTTTATCTTTTTAGCTAGTGTATTAATTTTAAAGCGATATACTCTTGTTGTTTTAACTTAGATTTCCCTGGTGACTTGTTTAGGTGAAGAATTTTTATTTTATTTTATTTTATTTATTTATTTATTTATTTATATTTTGAGATGGAGTCTTGCTTTGTCACCCAGGCTGGAGTCCAGTGGCATGATCTCGGCTCACTGCAGCCCCCACCTCCCAGGTTCAAGCAATTATCTTACCTCAGCCTCCTGAGTAGCTGGGATTACAGGTGCATGCCACAATACCCGGCTTATTATTATTATTATTAATTATTTTTAGTAGAGATGGGGTTTTGCCATATTGGCTAGGCTGGTCTTGGATTCGTGACCCCACATGATGCACCCACCTCGGCCTCCAAAAGTGCTGGGATTACAGGCGTGAGCCACCATGTCCAGCCAGTTGAGTACTTTTTATATGTGCATACATGCAACAGATATGTCTTCATTTATGAAATATCTATTATTCAAGTCTTTTCCCTGCTTTCTTTTTTCTTTTGGTGGACTGTCTCTTTCTTGCTCATTTTCAAGAGGTTTTTTTTAATTTTTTTAATATAAGTTCCTTGACAGACATGTGTTGTGAAAACAGGTTTTTGTCCTTTGTATCTTTGCCCATTTATTTTCTTAATTGTATATTTGTATAAATGAAATTAGAGGAGGAAAGTTTCTGCAAACACTTATGGTCTCTGAAATCCCAGGGACCTCTGTTGGAGTCATCTCCCCTGCTCTGCTTTCTGACTTTGGAGAGTGGCTAAGTTTGCACTCAGGGGAGGGTCTAACCACTTCAGCTCTCTGACTTGTTTTAACTATGAAATGTTTTTAGCTTTTATGCCTTATTTTGATCATAAGAACAAGAATAAAAATCACTAGTGGGTTTCTAAATCCAAATCAGAAGGGAAAGCCTGTTTCATCCAATTTTTAAATATATTTCAAAAAGTTAGGGAGGCGGAGCTTGAAGTGAGCCAAGATTGCGCCACTGCACTCCAGCCTGGGTGACAGAGCAAGATTCCGTCTCAAAAAAAAAAAAAAAAAAAAAAAGTTAGAAAATACAAACAAATCACTCTTGTCAGGGAACTCAGCTGAAACAGCTGAGGTGGAACAAGAGTGAATTGTTAGGTATCAGAGGAACAATAACCCAAAATAAAAATAACAGTGAAATCTCTCATCACTTACTGTGATAATATAAACAAGAAAAACTTGGAGAAAGTGCCAACCCCACTCTGTGTCATTTCTTTCCATGGAACCCGTGCATTTCAAGATTCAGGTGGACCGGCATACATGTGGGGCTCATCCCACTGACAAGGGATCCCCAAACAAAGGGGTCTTCAATTTTATGGATCCTGAGGGCCAGGGGAGAGGGGCAAGGGGGAAGGGCTAGGACTGCAAAAGTACTAGGTACTGAGAAAGAGTGGAAAATACATCTTCAAGGTTTTTCTCTCCCCTTCCCCACATAAGGAGGCTTTAGAAGAGATAGCCAAAGGAGATTTCAGCTAAACACTCCAAGTAAAAGGACTTAGGAAGGAAGGCACTTGGGGTAGGAATGCAAATATGCCTAAAAGCTGAATGAGACAGAGGGGGCTGAGTACTTGCCTACGACTTTCCTTAGACCTCTGCACCAAATCTGGTGTAGGAACAGCAACCTTCCCCCATTTTGCCTGCTGGGAAAAGCCTTTTGAATTATCTAAAGCTGGGCTTGAAAAATCACACACAGATTTTTGGACAGGAGCCTTTTGAAAAGAGGAATATTAAATATCTGAAATAGAATGATATTTATGTGATAGAGGGAGAAACATTATAAATATATATATATATATATTTAATGGAATATCATTTAAGTATACATAATCTGTAAAGCCTAAGTTGAATCATAGCTTTGGTAAATGATATTGGAATATCATGTACCCTCTCTATGGCACTGTTTTCTCCTTTGTATATAATATGCAGGTAAAAATAGAACCAATTTATAAGGCTATTTTGACACTACTTGTAAAGTTCTGGGACCATTTTTTAAGAGCCCAACTAATGTTAGCTATTATTCTTAGATTTTGTTTTTTCAAATCTGATTTTATCCCATTAATCCCTGAGCCATTTCATGGTATTATGATAGGAATCAATTATCAACCCGAATCTGAATGGTTTTGAGAAAGTGGCTGCTGTGTAAAATGAAACATGCTCCACTCAAATAGTGCACAAAGAATGACCAATCTGTGAGAAATCCACGTGTTCTCTCTCATCTCTGTACCCCCATCCAGTTCTGTTCTCAAATATGGAAGACCTCATAAACTTCTGGTAACTAACACAGCCTTCTTTTCTCCTGTCTTGAAAGGAAAGAGTCAAGTAGGCAACAGGAATAATGAAATAAGAGCAAGGGTTTTAGAGATACAGAGTCCTGGTTATAAAGTCTAATGTACTATCTATGTGGCCAAAAGTGAATTACCGAAGCTGTCATTGTTTCACGTTCCTCACCATATAATCAGGAAAATAAAATTTATTTGTGGCATGTGAACGCATATTTTAAAATTTAGGCTGGACACAGTGGCTCACACCTATAATCTTAGCACTTTGGGAGGCTGAGGCAGGAGGATTGCCTGAGCCCAGGATTGTGAGACCAGACTGGCTAACATAAGGAGACCCTGTCTCTGCAAAATATTTTTTAAAATTTGCCAGAAGTGGTGGTGCAAGCCTGTAGTCCCAGCTACTCAGGAGGCTGGGGTGGGAGGATCGCTTGAGGCCCCAGTGAGCCATGATCACACCATTGCACTCCAGCCTGGGCAACAGAGTGAAACTCTGTCTCAAAAAATAAAAAGAAAAAACATATGAAGTTATATAAGGCTTCAATAATTGGTAGCTATAAAATAATTGAAATGCCGAAGGATAGTAGTAGCTCCTATTGTGAATGTTTAGTGTTCAAGTGCTTCTTATATAAATGTTAACTTTGAATAATTTGGTGTTCTAATCTTATAGCCTGTGACTGTAAGACAAAGTTCCAGTTGTTCAATAAACTTTCTTTTTTTTAAACCACTCACACTGAAGTGTGAGTGACAGACAAAACACTGTATATATTTAATATGTACAGTTTGGAGATAAGTATACACTTGCAAAACCATCATTAAAATCAATGTCATGATCATATACATCACCTACAAAAGTTTCCTCCTGCTCTATTTATTTTAGCTTTGTGATAAGAAAATGTAACATAAGGTCTCCCTATAAGTACATTTTTAAGTATACAATGTGATATTGTTAACTACAGGCACTACCACTTTACTGCAGATCTTTAAGACCTATTCATCTTGCATAACTGAAACTTTATGCCGTTTGACAAACATCTCCAGGTTTCTCCCTTCTCCCAGCCCTTGCTACTCTCTGCTTCTATGAATTTGACTGCCTTAAAATCCTCATGTAAGTGGAATTATTATTTGTTCTTCTATGTTTGATTTATTTCATTTAGCAAAATGTCCTCCAAGTTCATCCACATTGTCACAAATGACAGGATTTCCTCCTATTTTTAAGGCTGAAAAATATACGATTGTATGTATATGCCACGTTTTCTTTTTTCATTCATGTGTCAATTAACATTTAGGTTGCTCCACATCTTAGCTATTGTGAATAATACTGCAATAAACATAGGAGTGCAGATTGCTTTACAATCCTGATTTCAATTACTTTGGCTATATGCCCAGAAGTGGGTTTGTTGGATCATGTGGTGGTTCTATTTTTAGTTTTTTGAGGAAACTTCATACTGTTTTCCATAGTGGCTTCACCAATTTACGTTCTCACTAACAGTATACAACACAACACAACACAATAATTGTCACATATGAAAAGTCCACAGCTGACATTATACTCAATGGAGAAAGACTGAAAGCTTTTTCTCTTTATTCAGAAACAAGGCAAAAATGCCTATTGTTGACTCTTTTATTCAACATAATACTGGTGGTCCTACATAGGGTAATTTGTCCAGAAAAAGAAATGTTACTTAAGTGATTAGGCTCTGGGCATCGAATGCAGGTATCTGTTTAGATTCTGTCACTTTGGACTGCATGAGAATGGCAAATAACTTTTAATAATGATTGAGCCTCAGATACAGCATCATATATAGTTGCACAAGGTTCTGTACTTATAGGACACCATACTTGCTTTAATGATTTTGAAATCTATATGCATTTTTGAATAAGGGCCACACTTTTTCATTGTTTTCTGGGCCTATCAAGCCCATACTGTGTTAACACAAACTAATTACATTCACCTACATCATTATGTACAATTTAATATAATAAATATAAGCTTTGCAATGAATTTTAATATTACTCTTGTTTCTCCTCCCTTTAGAAAAGGCAATGACCCCGAACCTGGGTAGCTGAGGATAGTTATGAGCTAGATTGGATCTTCCTGTTTCTGCCTCATGTTGTTTTTATGTTTTTTTTTTTTTTTCTCTGCTGTTTTCATTGAATACCTTGGTTTTTGCTTAGGTCTCATAACCAAGTATTGTACAATGCTTCTGCCCTTGTTCAAAGTAAATTGTTTACTTCCTGAGTCATTATTCTTTGATTGTTTTGAAAGCCAATTCTTCTCTTTGAAATACCATGCACCATCTTTGCTCTGGGTCAGCAATCTCTGTTTTTTGCATTCTCCTTGCCAGCTATTATCTAAAATCATAGAGTTCTGCCAGAAAGGTGATGGAAGCATGCAGTTTACAGTCTTTTGGGGGAAAAAAAATTACGTCTACTTACAGTGCAATCTTAAACTCATTGAATAGAAAATGTAAATTGCTTAGTCAGTACTTTAAAATATGCATAAAAACCATCTCACAGAAGGTACCACTGGGAAGTAACTCAGGTATATGTTGCTGGTCATACCTATGGTTGTGTGAGACTTTTTACTTTTCTTTTGTTTCATAAACTAGAATCCATCCCACTTTCTCAAAGCAATAGTATACCGACTTTCTTACAGGGTGCGACCCTGCCCCTAACTTTAATTTCATCTGGTTCAGTGAGAGTCTATCCATAAATCACAGTGAACATGGAGGGAAGGGGAAACAATGTGACCACCTTGTGGATATCCAGCATAATCCCGGATCCCTACTCACAGAAATTGTTTCAGATACGTTCCTTTACCCAAGTTGATTTGATCAAAGTGAACTCCAAGATTTAAAAAGGAGTTATCACGAATAAAGATTTTCTTTTCCTGTGAAACTAATGACAGTAAGGATAACATAAACTGAAGGTGCTGAAAGTCACTTTTATGGGTCCTGGAAGTCACTTTTATGGGTCCTGAAAGTAAAGACAACACAGTGCCTAGGTCTGGGAATGCGATTGTTTAGTACCCTGGATCATGCTGCCCTGGAATTTTCACATGCAATTGAAAATATTCACTTTTTTATACAATCTATGTTTAGTTTGGTTTTCTACCACAATCAAACCAAGTAACTTCTAAATAATAAACTGGCTGATCAGTCAATGCCCAGTGTTGTTGCTTTTGCTCACATCTATTTCATATTACTTTCTATTTTTACTGTCTGTCACGTCTGAATGCTAGTGTGTAATTTAATAGAATTAGGAAGAGGTAACCTCTTTGGTAATTCAAAGAATATTGTTCTCCACAATCTAGAATAATGATATATCATATTTTATTTGCATATGGTTATGAAATTATAATTCCATTCCACTGAAAAGTAGACTTAACATCTAATAATTGTTCATCATTTAGTAAGTTATTATTGACATCACATTTGTGCCTAATAAAGTTAGATGCTAAAACTCAGACAGAAACCAACTTTTTCTAATTGGTCCCACCATATATACAGAATTGTAATCCACATTTTCCCTAGAAAGCAGTTTTTCACAGGTAATATTTTCCAAAGTTTAGTCATTTACATGACTTATCCATAAAGTTATCTGCATACTAGCTGTGCTACTATTTGATATTTTTCTCTAAATTGGTTCAAATGTATAACTTACCTAAATATGATTCCTTAATATGTATTTAAGATACACATATGACTTATAGTTATTCTTTGTATATCAACACACAGAAATATAAATGCCACACCTTTGAAACAATAACAAATTGGAAGAGATAGAGTTTTTTGTTAAAAAAAAAAAAAAAAAAAAAACAACATTGGCTCAGTTTTGATGTCCAACGTCCCACATCAGCAATTAGAGCTGCTATATCTACATTCTGTGTGTGATCAATTAATGCCCATCTTCCCTGACTGTTTTCTGAGAAATCAATAACACAATGCTGGCCCTGACAAATGTCTCTAAATCCTCCTTATCTTACTGCAGATCAGCTCTCCCAGGATGCTTGTGAAACTGAGGCTGGTGCTACATGGTTCCTAGACAGAAACACCTAAACATTAAGTTTCAGAGTTTGAGAGCAAATGAGAATTATTTACCCTGGTTCTCACTAGCTGAAGCTTCACCTACTGTAGCATCATATGCTTTTCATGGACATTGCCAGGTATTATGCACAGAAGAGGAAAATGATTTTACTCGGTATATTTCGTTAGTTCTTCACGATCGTACTCTGTATATTTTTTTAGTTCTCCTAGATTTATTTATCGTACTCTCCACCTTCCTCTGCATCCCAGGATTGTCCAAGAAGTGTTACTTTCATGGTTTCCTTGTTCTCTGATTGCTGTTTGATTTTGATAAATGGTAAGCACCAGCGGGAAAATGGATAGTGGGATAAAATGAGAGGTTCTCACCCTTCTGGGCTGTAAGAGTGCAGTCAATGAGTTTTTCTATTAAAGATCATCTCTCTTGACTGGTGATTCTTATTTACAGCATAAGCTTCCTCTCAGGTTCTAGTGACTGCTCTCTCTTCTGTCCCATTAAAAGCGAAGGTACATAGTTGCTTAACTCTGCTACTCACCCCAGGGTGCTTCACCAACCCTTACTGGTTTTCTTTCACTTTGCCAACATTCTCGTAATTGTCCTTTTATTAAACTAGATTTAATCACCCCTTTTGAGCTTGCACTTATCTTCTTGCTGGAGTTCTAATACATTGATACCAGGAATAGACCCGAGAAATATATTTTTATAATTTAAATATGGAATTGGATTGTTCATATATTTCAAAAATGCATAGATATCCTTCCGGTCGGAGCAAATGGGACCCTGGTAATGTATGACTTAGAACATCATGCTTATAAAATGTACAGTGATAGCAGTATGGAAAGTAAAGTAAATGGAGAAGTTGTAGGAGTTAGAGCACCTTTGGCAACTTAGTGTGGTGACAATGGTGATGAAGGAGAAATTGTGATTTGGTCTGATGCTTCTGACAAAATTAGAGGCTATATAGAGTAATAGACAAAGTGAAAACTTTTAATGCTCAATTTAGGATAGGAAGGAAAGGTATTAGCCAGTTTTAATGGCTGTGGATCACTGTCTGGGTCTGAATATAAGGGTTATAGAATGCAGAATCAATTAAGTGTTCGATCCCTCCAGTTTTCTTGTAGGGTAAGGGAAGGACTGAGACTCTGAAATATACAAAAGGGGACATTTGAGCCAATACAGACAAGAAAAAGGATTTTAAATATCTAAATTTAGTTGAACTTCCCTGCTGAAGAAAACATACTGCTCTCTCCCTTTATGACCTCTGAGCTCATATAGAAGCTAGATGCTAGCAGAGCAGGCACAGAAAAAAAGGCCTGGTTTATAGGGGTTAACCTGTATAACAATAACAACAAAAATTATATGATTATGCCAATTTGCCTCAGAAAAATCATGAGCCTATGGATGAAATTGTATTTTTTTAATTGTCAACATTGAGGCACTCACTTGAGATTTGAAGTGTTGGCTTATTTTTCCCATCTCAAACCCATCACCATTGAAGCACTCTTTTGATAGAACCATGCAATCACCTGCTGAAAACTTAAGAGCAATGGCTGGAAGAAAAAATTCTGCAAATGTGTAGTTTTTAATTATATGATATAGTATATGCCCTAGTCAAGTGAATAACATAAGGTGAAATCTCCACTGCAGCTAGAATATATGTGTCCAGGAGTTAAAATGTGGAAATGGAAGTGACTTTTGGCATTATTCCACCTAATAATGCTGTTGAGAAAATTTTGCTCCCTGTCCCTTCATCATTTGTTTCAGTAAATTTAGAAACCTTGCACGCAAATGGAAAAATACCTCAATCTGAGAATATAGCCATGGGACATTATCATGTTCATGTGAGGCTCCTCATGCCATTAAACTAAGAGACAGAGAACAGGGTTACTGTATTGGTCCAAATGCTTGCTACTAATTGCATAACAGAAACTGAAATGTGAGAGCAAATATCTGAACCCTATTCAAAACACTGGGGGGATTTTTCATATTTTGATGTCAACAGCAATAGTTAACAGAAATCTGTGGTAACACAAATAAAGACAGACCCACCAAGTACTAATATTAAGAAAAAATGAAGATTTGTCACACCTTTTTTCTCCTAACCCTATTTACACTCCTGTAATCATTCCATTCATTGAATATCTGTTTAAGGGCGTGTCATCCCTTTCTTATAGGACCAGAAATTAGATAATGACCAATCAAAGAATTACTGAAATCTAAGGTATATCAAATGATTGTGATATCTGATACTTCTTTCATTTTTAAAAACAAAAATGAGATTATTTCAATTCCTGGTGCAAAGTGCACAAAGTCCCTGCAAATTGTCCATCCCCTGCCAGTATGATTTCACTGTTGCCTTTTTCTATGAGCTCAGGTTTTACCATTCCTCCACTTGCTCATTCTGGTCCCACTAAACAAGTCTTGCAAATTTTGGAACTTGCCAAGCTCATTTCTGCTAAGGGCCTCAACCTAGAACACCTATACCTGGGGCTTCTTATAACTTTCTCCTTGCACATCCATTTGATAATATTCAAATTTCACATCTCAGAAAGGCTTTTTATAACAACTCTCTAAGATATAAGTGCTTTTCTCATCATGATCTATACCTTTTCCAGTTGTATTTATGCCCCTACTCATTATTCTGGAAGGTACAGGAGTCATTATTTGCTGACTTCTTTATTGCCCCTCATCCCTGGATGAATTTGAATTCTATGAAATGAAGAACTTTATTTGCCTAACTTATATTCTGAGTTTCTAGGACAGTTCTGATATTTAATAGACGCTAAGTGTTATCATTATGAACATTTCACTGTCTCAAAAGTTTTCTTAAACTTTCCTTATTTCTGTGTGACTTGGCCCAAGGTGTTAATTCTTCTCTAAACCAATTTCCTCATGTACAAAAATGGGAAAAATTAATACATACCCTGCTACCTGTGAATATGCATATGAAGGTGAATAAATATTAGAAGTCCTGCTTTATATTCTCAACATTTTCTCTCTCTCCACTCCTAGTCTCTGAGCCTTGATGAAATCATAATATGAATCACTCCAGGCATGTTATCTAATCCACATTTCAACGAGCAACCTGGACTGTATTCAACATAAGTGCTAAATTATGTTTAAGTATAGTGTTTATACTATATAAAAATTCAAATATCCTATTAAAATTGGAAGTGAAAATTGTTCTAGAATAATCTCTGCCTTCCTCGGCCTATTTTATTTTTTCACTACCATCTTTTGTCTGATTTGCAGTCATGGAAAATCAGTACTTGTATCTAACAATGAATAGTTAATTTCTATTGTTCTTGGACAATGCTATGGTTCATTGATTACTAACAAATTAAACCACTGTAGATTTAAACACTTACTGAGAGTAACTGTAATCTTAACTTAGGTAACTATCATAATGTATTACATTTATATATCTATAGAAATAGGATTAAGAAGACTTTTAAAGGAAATTCTATTTTAAACTAGGTCTACAATTTGTAGTCACTTAAAACCAAAATGTTAAAAAGGATCTACTAGTATAGATAACTACAGATATAGAGAAAACAAGGGTTAGAGGTTACATAAAATTTAAATTTATTGGCTGGGCGCGGTGGCTCACGCCGGTAATCCCAGCACTTTGGGAGGCTGAGGCGGGCGGATCATAAGGTCAGGAGATCGAGACCATCCTGGCTAACATGGTGAAACCCCGTCTCTACTAAAAATACAAAAAATTAGCCGGGCGTGGTGGCAGGCGCCTGTAGTCCCAGCTACTCGGGAGGCTGAGGCAGGAGAATGGCATGAACCCGGGAGGCGGAGCTTGCAGTGAGCCAAGATCACACCACTGCTCTCCAGCCTGGGCAACAGAGCGAGACTCCATCTCAAAAAAAAAAATTAAATTTATTAAGTACCTGTAACACAGGTGTTGATGTGCAACTTAACATGCGTAGTTACCTTTGAATCTACACAAGAATTCAATGAGGTAAACATTACTATCCATATTGAAAGGCTGTCATAACCTTCTCAAAGGGGAAACGAATAGTACGAAGAGGGTCTCTAATTCCGTGAACCAATTACATTCTCTTCTAAGCTGACTTTCAGAGTCTTTCTACCTTATTGCCATTTTAAACAAAGATGTTAGTGATTAATTCACCTGTCCTTGGAAGCACAATTTTGCCAAATGAATATGGGATGTATGATCACTCTTCTTTGTCACCCTCTGATGCCACATCATGATATTCACTAACAGAAGACTCCTCCACTTAATATATCATTCAGTAAAATTAATGTTTCTATTTTATCAGGCATGTATAAATTGGCAGTGCTTGCACTGTTATACCGCTTTCTTTGCATGCTTTTACTATTTCCTTTTCCATATAGAGAACATTCTGAGTGCCTTGTTGATGCACAGTCATAATATAGAACATTTGCATGGTACTTGGCGGTTCACAAAACAGTTTTAGCAGATTATCTCAATTTTATCCCTGCATATTACTATTTAGATGCAGAAAATATTTGTTTTCCTTGTGTGTGTGTGTGTGTGTGTGTGTGTGTCAGTTTCACTCTTGTTGCCCAGGCTGGAGTGTAATGGCACGATCTCGGCAGAAAATATTTAATGAGAAATTACAATTGTCTCTGCCCTTGAGATTTTCAAATTTGCTGGAAAAATAAGAAAGTAGGAAAAAGGAATTGAACTATAGAATAATTTAGGTTAACACTGATTTCCATAGCAGCACAGAGAAGCTTGGGGTGGGAGAAATCAGGGAAATACTCTTTTCTGTGGAGAACCTTGAGATGTGACTAAAGACATTCCAGGCAGACCTAGGTCCAAGCACAAAGCTATACAAATTTAAGAAGACAGGCTTCGTTATAGGAATCAGAAATATCCCATGAATCAGGATATCATGAGATTTACGAGTACTAATCTGGAACCAGATGGTCTGGGTTCATGGAACAGCTTTTGACACTTAGTTTTATAAATGTGAGCAAGCTACGAATTCTCTGTGTCTTGATTTCTTAATCTGTAAAATCTGGATTATCGTATTAGCGTCATAAAATTGTTATAAGGATTTAAAAACTTAATTCATCTAAAACGCCAAAAAATGCTTCTTAACATAGTATAAGCACTCTATAAAGATAAATTGTTAGTTATCATGACCAAATTGTGGGAAGATGTTAATACAGTGGAGATGAGATTTCTAATATGGCAGATGCTGTCTCCGCTTTATACATGCATAAAACTAAACCTTCTAAAGTCATAAGTATGCGATGTATCTCCTCTTACTACACTTCTATACTATTTCAGGTTACTGTTTTTTTCCTCAAACATAATACAGTCAGAGATCGTTGTAACATGATTTCCTAAGTAAAAACTGCCTGCTAAACTGCACTTCGGCTGCAGATAGTCCCTTGTGGTAAACACAATGCTTATGGTTTCCCTAGATCTACTTGACAATGAATAAAGATGCGATTTAGCCTTAATCCTCATCTCTTCCCCTGGAAGTCATAGGCTTCTCCAGGAAAGATGTAAGCATCATTAAAACGATGCAAATGCCCTAGACTTTTGTTCCCTTAGGATGAATACTGAAATGAAAGTTTCCAACAGCAAGGCTTAGATTCACAAATAACACAATTCCCTTTACAGATAGAAATCGCCTTCTAATCCCCAGCACGAACAGAAATGCCCCAGCACGAACAGAAATGCATTTGTAAAATGTCATTATCACTTTAAATCAGAGAATCTTCTATTTTAGACTTTGCCCACTTGATCTAATTCTACTCTCTTCCCTCTACCTAATTTCACTTGTGATCCCTGACTGTCAAGTTATATAGAATTCAATTGAATTGCTTAAATATTAGCCTGCCTTCTTTATCACAAGTATTTTGTCCTCTTTGAGAAAATAAAACTCTCTTTGAGATTTCCACACATATCTACTCTTACACATTCTCTTTTACTTATTTACGTAGAAGCTGATGGAAGATGGAGAGAGATTCAAACTTTCTCACATTCCAACAAGAGTCCGCTGGGGTCCTCTGTGTTGTCCACATGTTCCAAACATTGAAAAAAATTACATTAAAAAACTCAATATAAAATGACATCTAGTTTTTCAAGAAATGTTGCCCTATGCTACTTATAATTATTCTTTTCACATTTATTGTTTTACTACCTCAACATTTTGTTGTGTGGGCTCTTGTGTCAGAATATTCCATGTCTCCTACAATGGCAGACTACCAACACATTAGTTTAAATATGTTTACATGGCTGTATCAGTGACACACAAGGAAAATTCTATTACCATGTGTAAATTTGCCAATATCAACCCAGAAATAAATTGCCATTTATATATTATATACATATTACTTTTTAAATTGTACTTTTATGATTTGAGCTATTATTGCTTGAGTATGACCTCTTCTCCACCTACAACTTTCTCAAGAGTATTGTAAATGCTGTTATAAAAAATAAATATCAAAATATACAATGGCTCAGATATAAAAATATAATTTTGGCTTGGTGCCGTGGCTCAGGCCCATAATCCCAACATATTGAGAGGCTGAGGTGAGAGAATCACTTGAGGCTAGGAGTTTGAGACTAGCCTAGGCAACATGGCAAAACCCCATGTCTATCAATAATTAAAGAATTAGCCAGGCATGGTGATGCACACTTGTAGTTCCCACTACTTGGGAGCCTGAGGTGAGAGAATCACTTGAGCACAGGAGGTCAAGGCTGCAGTGAGCTATGATCATGCCACTGAACTCCAGCTTGAGACACAGAGCTAGACCCTGTCTCAAATATATATATATATGTATATATGTAATATAAAAATAAAAATAAACAATTTTTGTGCATATAATAATTAAATTTGTGTGTATGCCAGTATGAGGATGGTGTTTCCCTTCAATAGGCTGCCTTCCTCCATGTGGTGATCCAGCTAAATAGGCAGTGCCATCTTGTGTTTCTACCACTGAGGTCCTGCCATCTGAATTCAGCTAAAGGAAGAGAAACAAACATACAGGGATGTGAAAGGGAGGATTTATGGGTCAGAACTAAGAGCAGCTAACATCACTTCTGCTCTCATATAACTGAAGAGAAATTTATCACCATCCTTAATTGGTAGAGGTCTGTGAGATATTTTCTAGCTGTGTGCTCAAAAATTGAAAGATAATTTTGATGAGGAGCCAAGAGCCTTTGCCTTACCTCCTCAGAGATAATCACTTTGAACAATTTGCTTTATACCCTTCTGATTTCATTGCTTTTTATTTACTAATTTATAAGGGCTCAAAAAATGCTACATGCAATGTTAAAATTGTCTTTTTAATTTTAATTTTTTTTTGAGTCAGGGTCTCTGTCTGTGGCCCAGGCTGGAGTGCAATGGCACAATCTTGGCTCACTGCAACCTCTGCCTCCTAGGTTCAAGTGATCCTCCCACCTCAGCCTCCCAAGTAGCTGGGACTACAGGCATGTGTCACCACACCCAGCTAAAAACTTGTATTTTAAAATTTAAAATATGTATTAAGACAAATTTCCCTCTCATAACTTTTACGTCTATATAATTCTTCCAAATTAGTTATATGAAATGTTCTATAATGTTGGTGTTCTATAACTTTCCTATTGATGAAATTTGAAAGTATTTATTTATCTGTTTACTAATTCAAGCTGTAAAAGTATCTCTATGCAAATTACTTTTGTGCATAAATAGAGATATATCTTCAGGAGAAATGTCTAGAAGTTTAACTGCAGTTTTAGTTGGTATGTGCAATTATAATTTTGATTTTAGTTTTAATTCAGTTTTGAATTTCTTCCATGAATGTCTTATAAATTAACACTAACCCAAAAGTTAAAAAGGCTTTTTTTTTACACATTCTTAACACCAACGAATACTTTTATTGTGAACCATATAAGTTATATATTTCTTCACTGGGTTTCTATTATCTTTCATATTAATTTGACATATTGGATATTATTAGTTCTTTGTAATTTATGTTTCAAATATATTTTTTAGACTTTAAGTTCAGGAGTACATGTGCAGGCTTGTTACACAGGTAAACTTGTGTCATGGGGGTTCGTTGTACAGATAATTTCGTCACCCAGGTATTAAGCCTAGTACCCATTGGTTATGTTTCCTGATTTTCTCACTCCTCCCACCCTCCACCCTCCTACAAGCCTCAGTGTGTGTTGTTCTCCTCTATGTGTCTATATAGTCTCATCACTTAGCTTCCACTTATAAGTGAGTACATGATCTATTTAGTTTTCTGTTCTTGCTCTAGTTTACTAACGATAATGGCCTCCAGGTCCATACATGTTCCTGCAAAGGACATGATCTCATTTTTTCTTTATGGTTGCATAGTATTCCATGGTACATATATACCACATTTTCTTTATCTAGTCTATCATTGATGAGCATTTAGGCTGATTTCATGTCTTTGCTATTGTGAATAGTGCTGCAATGAACATATGCATGCATGTGCCTTTATAACAGAACAATTTTTATTTTTTTAAGGTATGTATCCAGTAATGGGATTGCTGGGTTGAATGGTATTTGTCTTTAGGTCTCTAAGCAATCATCACACTGTCTTCCACAATGGCTGAACTAATTTACAATCTCATCAACAGTGTATAAGCAATTCTTTTTCTCTACAACCTCACCAGCATCTGTTATTTTTTGACTTTTAAATTAAAGCCATTCTGACTGGTGTAAATGGTATCTCATAGTGGTTTTGATTTGCATTTTCTAGTGATCAGTGATGTTGAGCTTTTTTTTGTATGATTGTTGGCTGCGTGCATGTCTACTTTTGAAAAGTTCCTCTTCATGTCCTTTGCCCACTTTTTAATGGGGTTGTTTTTATCTTGCAAACATGTTTAAGTTCCTTATACATGCTGGATATTAGACCTTTGTGAGACAGGTAGATTGAAAAAATTTTCTTCTGTTCTATATGTTGTCTATTTACTCTGTTGACAGTTTCTTTTGCTGTGCAGAAGCTCTTTTAGATACCATTTATCTATTTTTGCTTTTGTTGTAATTGCTTTTGGTGTCTTCATCAGGAAATCTTCACCCATGTCTGTATCCTGAATGATAATTCCTAGGTTGTCTTCGGAGTTTTTATAGTTTTGAGTTTTACATTTAAGTCTTTAATCCATCTTGAGTTAATTTTTGTATACGGCGTTAGGTAGGGGTCCAGTTTTAATCTTCTGCATATGGCTAGCGAGTTCTCCCAGCACCATTTATTGAATAGGAAATCATTGTTTCTGTACCAGTGCCATGATGTTTTGGTTACTGTAGTCCTGTAGTATAGTTTGAAGTTGGTTGCATGATGTCTACAGCTTTGTTCTTTTGCTTAGGATTGCCTTGGCTATTTGGGCTCTGTTTTGGTTCCATGTGAATTTTAAAATAGTTTTTTTTTCTAGTTCTGTGAAGAATGTCTGTGGTAGTTTAATAGGAATAGCATTGAATTTATAAGTTGCCTTGGGCAGTCTGGGCATTTTAACAATATTGATTATTTCTATTCATGAGCATGGAATGTTTTTCCATTTGTTTGTGTTATCTCTGATTTCTTTAAGCAGTGGTTTACAGTTCTCCTTGTAAATATATTTTGCCACCCTATGTAGCTATATTCCTAGTTATTTTATTCATTTTTTTGCAATTGTGAATGGAAGTTTGTCCATGATTTTTCTCTCAGCTTGACTGTTGTTGGTGTATAGGAATGGTAATAATTTTTGCACAATGATTTTGTATCCTGAGAGTTTGCTGAAGTTGTTAATCAGCTTAAGAAACTTTTAGGCTGAGACAATGAGGTTTGCTAGATATGGGAGCATGTCATCTGAAAACAGGGATAGTTTAACTTCCTCTCTTCCTATTTGGATGCCCTTTTCAAATACTTTTTCTTGTTTGCCAATGTTCTTTTAAACTTGTTTATGATGTCATTTCATATCTGAATGAGTTTGAGAATTTGTTTTGTTTTTAATTTATGTGGCTCAAATTAATGATGTAGTTTATGAATTCTAAACTGAGCTTCTTAAAAAAGTTATACAAAATTCAGATTTAAAAATAATTATACCTTCACGTTTTTGTTATTTATATTTATTGATTTTATTCACAATGAATTTATTTTTGTATATGGTAGTAGATAGAAATCTATGCTTATGTACTTTTTTAGGTAAAGTAGCACAAACTAGTATCATTTATAGAGTGTCTTTTTTATTTATAGATTTTATAGAATATTTTTTAGAAAAATGGTGATTTTTAAAGTAACATTTAAACCTACATATAGCCTTACAGGAACAACTGAAATCCATTCACTTTGAAAGCAATTAAACTTTTAGGACACACTCAAAATTGAGACAAATTGACACATAAAAAATCAAATTAAGAGAAATGTTATAATTATTTCTATGTTTTTATTATAGAGAATTCTAGACCTATGCACAAGTAGAGTGAATAATGTAACAATTTATTTTTAAATAAATTCAATCTCTAAAATCATTTCAACAGTAAAATTTTCAGTTTTTGTATCAAAATAAAATTTATTTTTAAAAATCAAATACAGTAATAATATAAATACTAAATAATTATTACTAAAATAATAGTAATACAAGGATTTTTTCTTTAATAATAATGGATAGATATATGTTTGAGTTAAATATACGTTCCACAGAATCTCTTCTACTTTCTATGTCCAAATATACTAAAAAGAAATTCTTATGTTTAAATCGGTAGCTAGTAACTTGAAGACTCTGCCAAGATCATTAATTATTTGGAAATCAATGTGTTCACTTTGGTTGGTGAAACAGAAGACACATACAACAGATTAATATGCATTGTGATGAAGAAGTACCCCCAAAGTTCTGTGGGGATGCAAAGAAGGAAGCTATAAATAAGCCTAAGCAAAATGGGATATTTTTCTACAGAAAGGAAATTCTTGAGCTTATCATTAAAGAACAAAGATGAGTGAGCCATTTAATGAAAAGGGGAGAAGGACCTTCCTTGTTGGCCACAAGTAAACAAATTAAAAAAGAAAAAAACATAAATAAAAACTATGCATGAATAAAATACAGGTAGGAAAACAATGATATGATTCATTTATGCAATACTGTAATTATTCATTGTAGAGCACAAACAGTATGTGAAATATAAAAGAAACTAATAGTTCTCAGATTCCTCCGATACATACCAAATACTTTACAAATATTAATTCCTTTAATCCTCCTCATATCTCTATTTGCTAGATTATCATTATCTGCATTTTATGGATAAGAAAATAGAAAGTGAGAAATAACATGCCAAAGGTCATTCTTCACTGGGAAAATAATTTAATTTGTCTTATTTTTAGTGAGTGCTTAAAATATATTTACCAGTGTGGAGCACCATTGTACCATCCTACGAAAATTATTAGGAGAGTCACCACTGTGGAGGAACTCAAGATGTGAAGGTATGTGTGTCCATCCACAGGGAATTACACTTTATGACTTAGTTTAGAGAACAATTTAACATTTTTCTTTTCTATACAAAATAAAACAAACAACAGCCGAAAATACAGCATTTGTCTGTGTCAAAATTTCTTTTTGTTCTTTTTGTTTTTTTTTGTTTTTTTTGAGACGGAGTCTTGCTCTGTCGCCCAGGCTGGAGTGCAGTGGCGCGATCTCGGCTCACTGCAAGCTCCGCCTCCCGGGTTCACGCCATTCTCCTGCCTCAGCCTCTCCGAGTAGCTGGGACTACAGGCGCCCGCCACCACGCCCGGCTAATTTTTTGTATTTTTAGTAGAGACGGGGTTTCACTGTGGTCTCGATCTCCTGACCTCGTGATCCACCCGCCTCGGCCTCCCAAAGTGCTGGGATTACAAGCCGTGTTAAGATGTCCATCATGGGTAATGCCAAGTAGCCACCTTGAAAATAGGTTTATTTTCTGAGATAGAAACATACGTGATTTATCCACCGCTACAAAACAGACCTGAGGCTGATCCTGATGGTTGCTGGCTTTCTTTCCTCTTGAAAGATCCATGTGGGCAGCTTCCTTCATTTTATTACTAATGGAAACAAATAACTGATGCACTGAATGCCAAGGTTTGCACTCCAAACTTTTATCCCTTCTAGTCTTTCACAGCTGTTGTATTACCCATCTCTTGACACTTATTGCAATTGTGTTTTGTGAACAAGGCACTTTATTGCTCAGTAATGTGAGTTGTTTCTAGTATTTACCACAAACATTTCTGTTTGCAATTGAGTGAGATGAGCTGCAAGGTGTGGAAATGCAGCTGCCCTGACAGAATGATGAATATTAGTGTCCTTCAATTGAGGCTCCCTGAATTTCACTGGAATAGGAAAATTATTTTTTCTTTTTGCATTTATTCATTAAGAATACAGAAAGAAATGTCTCCCAGATTCTTTCATTTATCCTGTGGCTTTCTCAGATTTGTTCAGATTCAACCTGGAGAGCTTAAGATCTTTCAAATCCATTCTGCTCTCCTTCCAAATCATGATTAGCAACAATGAATATTAAGTGAAATATTCATCTCACATTATTCACCAGTCTTTGAAATCATTGGCCAAGGGAAGACGGATCACTGCTAAAATGCAGAAGAAATCCATTTACTTTTCCAAAGCTGGACTAGACTGGTGTTGTTTGTTCCTCCTGTACCTCCTTCTCTTCATCCGTATAAATTTTAAATGACTTTCAGGATCATCTCAGGTTTTACCTCCTTTAGAATAGCTTCCAACAGAAACAATATAATTTTAAAAGTGATTCTGTGTCCCGCTATTCTAATTCATTCAATCACCCTCATAAGCCAGTTAGATCTCGATTGAAATTTATTTATCCAATCTATTATTGATGGGCATTTAGGTTGATTCCATGTCTTTGCTATTGTGAATAGTGCTGCAATGAACATACACGTACAGGTATCTTTATAATATAATGATTTCTATTCATTTTGGTATATACTCAGTAATGGGATTGCTGGGTCAAATGGTATTCCTGGTTCTAGTTCTTTGAAGAATCGCCACACTGTCTTCCACAATGGTTGAACTAATTTCCATTCCCACCAACAGTGTAAAACTGTTCCTATTTTTCCACAGCCTTTCCAGCATCTGTTGTTTCTTGACTTTTTAATATCACCATTCTGACTGGTGTGAGAAACTGAATACTTAACATTGTTTCATGGCTTCAATACAAAAGAAGAAATGCAGACAATTAGAAGTCTGAGAAGTCGCTGGAAGGGGAGTCTTCCAATTAATCTATAAGTTTATCTTTTCTCAGAAGAAATTTGCAAGTGTATGTGTGTAAAAGTGTACATACGAGAGAGAGAGAGAGGTTGGCAGTGTATACAAGATTAGAATTGAACTGAGCTATTCCTCTTTGACAAAAGGATTACATACAAGAGAAAATAATTAGGGCATATTTCAAGGAGATGATAAGAAATCTAGCCTTAATAAAGTTTCAAAGTGGGCACTTTTAAGTTTGCTTAAGTAGACTGAGGCCATATTATATATTTGTGGTGAGGTATGTTGGGGTGGTGAGACGGGGAATGGTCCTTGAATGCTTCAAGGAGGATTATTCCCAATTCAGTTTTGGACTAAAGGCACATTTCTGAGTGGATACTCATGTGTACATTATCATTGTGGAAATATCAGGTAATTTGAATGCAAAAGATATGAATCTGAAATCCAGAGCCATCGCTTATTAGTTGTTTTCATTTAATTACTTAATTTTCCTGAACATTATTTTTCTTCAGTCTATAATAAAGAAGATAATACTACTTTGGTAAGAATGAAATAAGATTAGGGACATATCAGTGCTTTAAAAATTAATATATAGGTCATATGTGTTTATATCATTTCTATTTATCTTTTGATGGTGCCTATGCTGTTGTTATAAGTCTATTATAGGTAATTAATTGTGAATGAATAGATATATTGGAGAGGAGAAAAGTAAAGAAAGAAAATATATTGTCAGACTTTCAGAGTTCTGAAAATGTGAAAAAACAAAGGCTTTGTGTTTTGTGTTTTCTTAGATTTGGTATTTGCCTATTTGGCATGTATTTGTCAAAGAGCCAATCCTACTAACATTATTTTCTTATTTTCTGTATTCTTGATGCTCTGGCACTTGGGATCTCACAGACACCAAGAGACACTATCCCTGCCAGGGTTAGCTAACTCCTAAAGAAAGTAAGAACTTGCCTAGGAGCATGCTTTTCATATGCAAATCTACTAATCTTGAGTTTATACCTCCCAACTACCTCCTTATCTAACTCACTCCAAGCCAATATTTCCCCTTCTCAAGGCCAGGTGCCAGACAACTAGATACCATCCTTACAGCCCAAAGCTTGCCAGGTTATTCAAGCTAGCCGACTCTGAACTGTTTACTCTGCCCTGTCTTGCCTTCCGTTGGAAACCCTAATAAAGGCAGTGGCCTATACTCCCCACATAGCTCCTGTTTTCTGCTTCCTGAACGTTTGGTGTTTTTCCTTGTCACCCTGCAGAGCACGCAGTGAGCCCCTCTCTGGGACTCTTGCATATAATAAACTTCTTCCTTCCAAACCATATTCCCATCTCCGCCTGTTTCTCTGAATTTACAATACTATATCCAGCATGTATATTTTTATTTATTTATTTATTAATTATTATACTTTAAGTTCTAGGGTACATGTGCACAATGTGCAGGTTTGTTACATATGTACACACGTGCCATGTTGATGTGCTGCACCCATTAACTCGTCATTTACATTAAGTATATCTCCTAATGCTATCCCTCCCTCCTCCCTCCACCCCACCACAGGCCCCGGTGTGTGATGTTCCCCTTCCTGTGTCCAAGTGTTCTCACTGTTCAATTCCCACCTATGAGTGAGAACATGCGGTGTTTGGTTTTGTGTCCTTGCGATAGTTTGCTGAGAATGATGGTTTCCAGCTTCATCCATATCCCTACAAAGGACATTAACTCATCCTTTTTAATGGCTGCATAGTATTCCAGCCTGTATATGTGCCACATTTTCTTTTTTTTTTTTTTTTTTTCTGAGATGGAGTCTCACTCTATCACCCAGGCTGGATTGCAGTGGCGCGATCTCGACTCACTGCAAATTCCGCCTCCCAGGTTCATGCCATTCTCCTGCCTCAGCCTCCCAAGTAGCTGGGACTACAGGTGCCTGCCACCACGCCCAGCTAATTTTTCATATTTTTAGTAGAGGCGGGGTTTCACTGTGTTAGCCAGGATGGCCTCGACCTCTTGACCTTGTGATCCACCCGCCTGGGCCTCCCAAAGTGCTGGGATTACAGGCGTGAGCCACTGAGCCCAGCCCACATTTTCTTAATCCAGTCTATCATTGATGGACATTTAGGTTGGTTCTAAGTCTTTGCTATTGTGAATAGTGCCTCAATAAACATACGTGTGCATGTGTCTTTATAGCAGCATGATTTATAATCCCTTTGGTATATACCAAGTAATGGGATGGCTGGGTCAAATGGTATGTCCAGTTCTAGATCCCTGAGGAATCACCACATTGTGTTCCACAATGGTTGAACCAGTTTACAGTCCCACCAACAGTGTAAAAGTGTTCCTATTTCTCCACATCCTCTCCAGCACCTGTTGTTTCCTGACTTTTTGATGATGGCCATTCTAACTGGTGTGAGATGGTATCTCATTGTGCTTTTGATTTGCATCTCTCTGATGGCCAGTGATGAAGAGCATTTTTTCCTGTGTCTGTTTCCTGTGTCTGTTGAGAAGTCTGTTTATATCCTTCGCCCACTTTTTGATGGGGTTGTTCATTTCTTGTACATTTGTTTGAGTTCTTTGTAGATTCTGGATATTAGCCCTTTGTCAGATGAGTAGATTGCAAAAATTTTCTCCCATTCTGTAGGTTGCCTGTTCACTCTGATGGTAGTTTCTTTTGCTGTGCAGAACCTCTTTAGTTTAATTAGATCCCATTTGTCAATTTTGGCTTTTGTTGCCATTGCTTTTGGTGTTTCAGATATGAAGTCATTGCCCATGACTATGTCCTGAATGGTATTGCCTAGGTTTTCTTCTGGGGTGTTTATGGCTTTAGGTCTAACATTTAAGTCTTTAATCCATCTTGAATTAATTTTTGTATAAGGTGTAAGGAAGGAATCCAGTCTCAGCTTTCTACATATGGCTAGCCAGTTTTCCCAACACCATTAATTAAATAGGGAATCCTTTCCCTATTTCTTGTTTTTGTTAGGTTTGTCAAAGATCAGAGGGTTGTAGATGTGTGGTATTATTTCTCAGGGCTCTGTTCTGTTCCATTGGTCTATATCTCTGTTTTGGTACCAGTACCATACTGTTTTGGTTACTATAGCCTTGTAGTATAGTTTGAAGTCAGGTAGCATGATGCCTCCAGCTTTGTTCTTTTGGCTTAGGATTGTCTTGGCAATGCGGGCCCTTTTTTGGTTCCATATGAACTTTAAAGTAGTTTTTTCCAATTCTGTGAAGAAAGTCATTGGTATCTTGATAAATTTCTGGACACATACACCCTCCCAAGACTAAACCAGGAAGAAGTTGAATCTCTGAATAGACCAATAACAGGCTCTGAAATTGAGGCAATAATTAATAGCCTACCAACCAAAAAAAGTCCAGCACCAGATGGATTCACAGCCAAATTCTACCAGAGGTACTATTCCAATCAATAGAAAAAGAGGGAATCCTCCCTAACACATTTTATAAGGCCAGCATCATCCTGATACCAAACCTGGCAGAGACACAACCAAAAAAGAGAATTTTAGACCAATATCCCTGATGAACATTCATACAAAATCTTCAATAAAATACAGGCAAACCGAATCCAGCAGCACATCAAAAAGCTTATCCACCATGATCAAGTGGGATTCATCCCTGGGATGCAAGGCTGGTTCAACATATGCAAATCAATAAATGTAATCCAGCATATAAACAGAACCAAAGACACCATACTACATGATTATCTCAATAGATGCAGAAAAGGCCTTTGACCAAATTCAACAGCCCTTCATGCTAAAAACTCTTAATAAATTGGGTATTGATGGGACGTATCTCAAAATAATAAGAGCTGTTTATGACAAACCCACAGCCAATATGATACTGAATGGGCAAAAACTGGAAGCATTCCCTTTGAAAACTGGCACAAGACAGGGATGCCCTCTCTCACCACATCTATTCAACGTAATGTTGGAAGATCTAGCAAGGGCAATCAGGCAGAAGAAAGAAATAAAGGGTATTGAATTAGGAAAATAGTGTTGTGGGAAGTCAGGGACCCCAAACGGAGGGATTGGCTGAAGCCATGGCAGAAGAACATGGATTATGAAAATTTCATGGACATTTATTAGTTCCCCAAATTAATACTTTAATAATTTCTTATGCCTGTTGTTGCTGCAATCTCTAAACATAAATTGTGAAGATTTCATGGACACATCACTTCCCCAATCAATACCCTTGTGATTTCCTGTGCTTGTCTTTACTTTAATCTCTTAATCCTGTCAGCCAAGTAAGATGTATGTCACCTCAGGACCCTGTAATAATTGCATTAACTACACAAATTGTAGAGCATGTGTGTTTGAACAATATGAAATCTGGGCACCTTGAAAAAAGAATAGGATAACAGCAATGTTTAAGAAACAAGAGAGATAATCTTAAACACTGACCGCCAGTGAGCTGGGCGGAACAGAGCCATATTTCTCTTCTTTCAAAAGCAAATGGGAGAAATATCACTGAATTCTTTTTCTCAGCAAGGAACATCCCTGGGAAAGAGAATATGCGCCTGGGGATAGGTCTATGGACCGCCCCCCTGGGCATGGCTGTCTTTTATGGTCTGTAGACTGTAGGGGTGAAATAGACCGCAGTCTCCCATAGCTCTCCCAGGCTTATTAGGAAGAAGAAATTCCCACCTAATAAATTATTGTCAGACCAGTTGCTCTCAAAACCCTGTCTCTTGATAAGATATTATCAATGACAATGTTGCCCGAAACTTCGTTAGCAATTTTAATTTTGCTCTGGTCCTGTTGTCCTGTAATCTTGCCCTGCCTCCATTTGCCTTGTGATATTCTATCACCTTGTGAAGTACTTGATGTCTGTGACCCACACCCTATTCGTATACTCCCTCCCCTTTTGAAACTCCCTAATAAAAACTTGCTGGTTTTACAGCTTGTGGTGCATCACGGAACCTACCGACATGTGATGTCTCCCCTGGACGCCCAGCTTTGAAATTTATCTCTTTTGTACTCTGTCCCTTTATTTCTCAAGCCAGCTGACGCTTAGGGAAAATAGAAAAGAACCTACGTGACTATCAGGGCAGGGTCCCCGATAAAAGAGGAATTCAAATTGTCCCTGTTTGCAGATGACATGATTGTATATTTAGAAAACCCCATCGTCTCAGCCCAAAATCTCATGAAGCTGATAAGCAACTTCAGCAAAGTCTCAGGATACAAAATCAATGTGCAATAATCACGAGCATTCCAATACACCAATAACAGACAAACAGAGAGCCAAATCATGAGTGAACTCCCATTCACAATTGCTTCAAAGAGAATAAAATACCTAGGAATCCAACTTACAAGGGATGTGAAGGACCTCTTCAAGGAGAACTACAAACCACTCCTCAACGAAATAAAAGAGGACACAAACAAATGGAAGAACATTCCATGCTCATGGATGGGAAGAATCAATATCATGCAAATGGCCATACTGCCCATGGTAATTTATAGATTCAATGACATCCTCATCAAGCATGTACATTTTTAAAACACTTTGAGTTACTGAGCCTTGAAGTAACTGGCTAGGAATTATCATGTACTCCAATTGTACTGCCCCAAAATTGAAAAAGCCTAGAAAGATACTGTTCATAATTATATATTAGTATTTCTAAATCAGAGTCTTGCTTATAAGAAACATGTTCATATCTCTAGTGTCTGTGGCACAGTAACATTTTGGGAAATTCACAACTATTTTTTAAACTGCAAACGAATACAGGAATAGTCATTTAAATCTTACTCTTTTCAAAAGATGCTTATTGAGCATTTGCTACGGTTTCTCTATGCCAAGCACTGATAGGTTCTGCAGTTAAAAAAAAAAAAAAAAAGGTAAACATCACTCTTTGACCCTATAAACTTACAGTGTATTGAATATACACTGTATATATTCATATATACGTTTATATTATTGAATAGCTGTGTAAATATATAATTCAAAATATGATAATTGGTATAGAGAAGAACTACAATGTGCTAAGAGAGTACCTAATGCAAGGCTCAGTGAGTTGTGAATGACGGAGAGGAGATGAAAAAGCAGAGTGGACAGCTTGTTAAGTCATTGTACGGAAACAGAGGATATGTACAAGGAAGTTAATGATCAGTGGAGCAGTGAAAGTAGAGAATGATACAAGGTGCTTCTGGGGAACATTGAAGAGAAACTTTTCTACTATCTTTATGTTTTTATGAAAGGGGACGTCAATTAGACAAGAATTTTAAATTAGGGAATTTTAAATTGTGTCAATTAGAGACAATTACCCACTGTGTTCAATGTTCATAGATCTGCAAATTTAAAAGACCGTGTCTTGAAAAATGAAAGTATAATCTATTCGCAGTATGCAAAAAAAAAATTGTGATGACTTATGGATGAAGAGACATGGAAGTGCTGGAAAGACTTGACTTCGTACAGCTGTGTAGTGAAAAAGGCCACAGGACTCAAGCATTTCAGGACCTAATGACAGGAACATAATCTCCAACTTATTGCAACAAGCACAAGGCTCCAAATGATATGTGGGACAAAACAAAATTTGGCAGAGTCTAGCACAGGACCATGGAATCAGGCCACGCCAAGCTCTTTACTATGAAAATGTTAAGGCCCAGGGAAAAGCAGCCCAACTAAAGGTCTATACATCTTCATCTATGAAGATACATAATCCACTGGGCTTATAATAAAACTTTGGTAAAGAAAAGGGAGCAAAGAAACTCTTAAGATAATAGAAAAGAACCCTAAAAAGGAGTTCAGAATCTGAATTTACTGAGAATTTACTCCAACATGACTGAACTGGTTAGAAATTTCTTTCTTTTATACCTAAAGAATCTAAGTTTATTAGATTCTTTATTATTTAAGAACTATGTATGTGAGATTATTTATTTTTTTCTTGTGCTATTAAATAAAAATGGGTCTCCAGGAAAAAGTTTGTTATTGCTATTGTTTAAATTAGTTTCCCAAAATTTCATGTGTTGGAAACTTAATCTCCAATGTAACAGTGTTGGAAGACGAGGCCTAATAAGAGCTCATTGGGTCAGTAGGACAGAAACTTCATAAATGGACTAATGCCATTATCATGGGAGTAGGTTAGTTAGCATGAGAGTGGGTTGTTAAAAAGCAAGTCCAGCCCCGGTGCCGCTCTCTCTCATTCTCTCATGTGCACTCTTGCCTTTCACCATGTTAGGACATAGCAAGAAGGGCCTTGCCAGATGCCAGCACCATGCTTTTAGATTTCTCACTCTCCAGAACCATGAGCCAAATAAGTCTCTTTTCTTTATAAATTATCCAGTCTGTGGTGTTCTAACAGCAGAGAAAAAACTGAGACAGTTATCTTGTTTCTTCATATCTGAGGTTTAGTAACAAATATTAAGCACTTAAATATTCCTACAAAACGTGACAAAAACAATTAAGTTCAATATATGCAGAAAAGTGTCAGGATTTTAGAAGAAAGTTCTCTATAGGATTTCATCTTAAATATGGGATTTGGGGGGAAGTAATGAATATGCATGTGCCAAGTACATTCAGTTCAGAGCCCAGGACAAAGCTGATGCATTGTGCAAAGCTAAGAGATAAGGCATTGAATGCTCAGCTATGCCATATTTTAGACCTTTAAATAACAGTTTGAGAATTTTAAAGTTCATCTATTTATAAAGTGAGGATGTTCAAATGGGATTGTAAGCAAAGAGTAGTATTTCATATCTATTTACTATGTTGTGGCATGAAAGTCTTTATTTTTCATTTTCCACTGCCAAATTTTATGCCCAAAATGTGATTAAAATATTCCAGGAAACTCAGCTTTTATGAATATAAGTGAGTATATTTCTCACTTTATTCATTTTCATGATTTATTCATTTTATTTTAAAGTTATCAAATTTCTCTTTCATCTTAACTTATGAAGACTTCATAAGACTTGATATCTGAGAGTTCAGAGGAAGGTATGATTTCTCAAATTGATTTTCTAAAATGGATAAGATGCAAATATATACTGAGATTAGTCATGTATACACACATACATATATATACACATATATATTCATATACATGTATGTGCGTATGTGTATTATATGTCTATATTTCTAGAAATATCCAGGGCACTATAATTGGGAGGAGAGTCAGACACTTAAAGTGAAGATCCTTCTGTTTCTGTTGTCAAATGTTGGAATTTTTCTCAGGATATTGTCAGATTGAAATGCTTGTAAGAGACAAAGTAACAGATTGCTTAAAAATCAACATATAAGGAGTTAAGAGTTTTGGCATCTAATGTCATTTGAATGAGGAGGATGTCTAACAGAACAGTAGTACCCTTTTGTTATCTATTACATTTGAATATATAAATATGACAAAACATTATGCAATCACAAGGAAGTTTGGCTCATGCCTGGAAAAGTAGAAAATATAAATCACAGAAGAAAATGTAACCAATGTTCACCCCAGGACCACAAACGATTTTTCTTTGCTATACACCTTTTAATAATGATTTGGGCATAAAATTTAGCAATAAAAATAATAAATACTTTCCAAATCAAAATATATCAATAAGTAGACTTGAAACACCCCTCCTTACCCAAATATATTACTCATGATAATTCTCACATTATAATTACTGAACTTTAACATTGTCAAATTGTCATTTAAAAATGTAAAATATGGCATCTCTGAACATCCAATTGCCTATCTCTTGGCTTTGCACAATGCACCAGATTTCATGTCCTAGGGAAATATCTACTCTGGATATGAAAAAATAAAAAGTATATATATAGCTAATTGACTTGAGATTTCCTGATACCATTAGTGATGACTGATTTTATGCAGTGTTGCCTAGTAATAGATCTTTATAAAGACAAACCTGGTGCCATCTATTTTACACTTGCCACCTAAACTTAAGAAAATTGCTCTCCTTGGTCCTGTGTTTATTTGTGTAAAGAGGATAATAGTAATATATTCTCTAAACTTGTGAGTAATAATCTATGTAGACTGGTTATTATAATACAGTGGTTCAAGAGCACCTAAAAGAGGTACCTATTATTATTAATGATTTGTTCTTTAAAAAAAGCAAAAGCTAACCAAGCAAGCACAAATATTCTGGCAAAGAAATAAAATTGGTTATTTTTTTATAAATAAATAAAATGGCATTTAGGTTTCTAGTTCAATTTTGGATACAATCCCTTTATATAGCACTTTAACCTCCACATACCATGTCCACGAACTAATGAAATCAGGCATTTTAGGAAACAATATATCAAAACTCAATTTAAGTAGAATATTGAAAACATGGGAATGAAAAGTTCTCTGTTATAGAAAAATGAGAATTTTATCTTACTCCCGAAATTTGTAAGTTTAAAATATTAAGAAACACACCAAAGCCAAAGATTCTGCCAGTAAAAAGAAAACTTTCATTTGAATAGAAGACCTCATTTGATTTTAACAGATCTCATTAAACTAGACTAATTGAGGATCTACAGCACCTGCTGAAAAAAAAATTACTTTATGTTGTCCACTGAGAATTAGCCACTGGAGATAAGAGTTAACCAAGCAAGTTGATACTTTTTATTTTATTCTGGCTCACTCCAGTAAACTTGTACCTCTTTTGCCTGTTAATTCCTTGGCCTTTTGAAAATAACATATCTCAGTTCATGAACTATTTATCAAAATCATGTCATGAACCTGATGAGGATTCTAAAATGAGTCATGAGTCACATTCTAAGCAATGAATAGCATCATTTAAAGTCTTCACACATAAAGAATCATAACAGTCAAATGTATGAATCCCATCAATACGAGTCCCCAACAAAGACAACTGGTTTAGCAACTACATCAAAATATATCAATAAGTAGACTTACTGTAACTTAAACAAATTTACAAGAAACAACAGCAACAACAACAAAAACATTAAAAAGCAGACAAAAGACATGAACAGGTACTTTTCAACAGAAGACGCACATGTGGCCAACAATCATATGAGCAAAAGTTCATTATCACTGATCAATAGAAAATTGCAAATCAAAACCACAATGAGATATCATCTGACACCAGTAAGAAGGCTATGATTAAAAAGTCAAAAAATAACGGATGCTGCCAAGGTTGTAGGGAAAAGGGAGCAATTATACATTGTAGGTGAGAGTGTCAATTAGTTCAACCACTATGGAAAGCAGTGTGGTGATTCATCAAAGAGCTAAAAACAGAACTATCATTTGACCCAGCAACCCTATTACTGGGTATATACCTAGAGAAATATAAATAATTCTACCATAAAGACACATGTACATGAATGTTCATTGCAGTGCTATTCATAATAATGAAGATACAGAATCAACCTAAATGCCCATCAATGATAGATTATATTTTTTAAAATGTTACATATACACCATGGAATACTATGCAGCCATAAAAAAGAACCAGATCATGTCTTTTGTGGGAACATGGATGGAGCTGAAGGCCATTATCCTTAGCAAACTACTGCAGGAAAGGAAAAACAAATACTGCATATTCTCACTTAAAATTGGGAGCTAAATGATGAGAACTCTTGGACATAAAGAAGGTAGCAACGGACCCGGGGGCTTACTTCAGGGTAGAGGGTAGGAGGATTGAGAGGAGCAGGAAAAGTATCTACCGAATACCAGACTTAGTACCTAGGTGACAAATAATCTGTACCATAAACCTGAGTGACATGAGTTTACCTCTATAACAAATCTGCACATGTACCTACGTAACAAACCTGCATATGTACCTAAAATAAAAGTGAAAAAAAAAAAAAGACAACTAGTTTTACAATTCAATCATTACAATATTTGGCATATTTTATATGATGTGACAATTTAATTATTATAAAAGAGAGGTGCTAATAATGCTGATTTTTTTTCATTTTAAAAGTGATACTATCATCCCCTTCACTTTATATCAATTACAGCTCTTCTCTCCATTTCCAGATTGTTACGGTATAGTTCCATAGCATGAACTGCACAGACAGATTTCTCTTATATTTATTTATTTTTTGTGAGATGGAGTCTCACTCTGTCACATCAGTAGTGTATTAAGCAGCAGACATCATCCACCACGATATGTTCTCAATTAGTTCCTTTTCCTGTCACATTAGTTAGAAAATAAGTAATTGTTTCCTGATGTCTATCTGTTCTCAATGCTTCTGCAGTTTATGCACTTAAAACTCAAGGTCATTATAAGTTTACAAAATTACTCCTTTATCGGCCAAACATTTGTTTACTGAAAAATCCATTAACAAGCCAATTAGGACTGGACACTAATAATTACACAATTCACCCCCTATAATCTAAAATGGTGGCTGTGTTCTAGTATATGTTGGAGGAGAGGAGATAACTGAAGGAAATGTTCAGGAGTGTTCACTCTTTGAATGACAACCAATTAGTTCTCCCACAAATCACAGAGAGATTTTAACTCTGACCTTTACATTTCACGCTGCAAAAGCATTGTGATGTCCGCTACAAGTTGAAGTGAGGCAATTCGTTGTGGAGATGCTAATGAGCAGAGAAGCTTTTTTTTCCTCAGAAATGTTTCAATTTAATATTTTCCTGGCATAATTATTTTTTTATTTTGTTGAAGAACACTTTACATTCTCAGTCTAAAGCTGGTAGGAAATAACTTCCAAAATTTGAGAAATTATTTTCTTCATGAAACTAATCCCAACTCATGGTTTTATTAGCACTATAATTTATCATGTCCACAAAAGTCTGTAGCAGTTGGCCATGCCAACCCAGTGAGAATAATCACGATTTATATATGGCAACAGCTGCTGGGAACCCATACATATGGTAGTGAGAGTGACCGATTATTTAAATCTTCACCATCACAATAACAAAATGCAAAAACAAACTTAAAACAATACAAAATAAACTTTTGCATTTTATTTGAAATAAAACTCTGTAGCAATGTTGAAATATCCTCTAAAGCAGAGCGAAATTATGTAACAGATACTTCCAGTGTAGTTCACATGATCCCAGACCTCAAGAGATTTTTTTTTTTTTTTTTGAGACAGATTCTCGCTCTGTCACCTAGGCTGGAGTGAAGTGGCATGATCTCAGCTCACTGCAACCTCCGTCTCCCAGGTTCAAACAATTCTCCTGCCTCAGCCTCTCAAGTAGCTGGGATTACAGATGCCCACCACCATGCCCAGCTAATTTTTGTACGTTTGTGGAGAGGGGGTTTCAACATGTTGGCCAGGCTGGTCTCGAACTCCTGACTTCAGGTGATCTGCCCGCCTCGTCCTCCCAAAGTGCTGGGATTACAGGCATGAGCCACTGCGCCTGGCCCAGTCCAACTTCTTAAAAATCTAATTCTGTGACTATCATCTTTACCATCAAAAATAGTTTTATAATAGTAAAATAGGCATGTATTATTTTAAAAGGTATTTTTTATTTGAATGTATATTTTGGTCACTCAAATAGAAAATGCATTTCCACCTTTTGATGGATGTTTTTAATTGCTTTATCTTGACTTGCTGGCATATTAATGAAGATCATATCTTTTTAATGAGGCCTGTGATTTCTATAATAACTACTTCAGAAACTGGAAGACTAAAAGCAATAGAAGTAAATAGAAGCACACCATCTAAAGGAAATTTAAACATTTTGGGGATTGCTGTCCCAGCCAATTGTGTCACTATGGGTTTCTATAAGACACATTATTTGAAGGATGATTTCAATATGAACAATACATAAAATGCTTTTCCCTCATCCAATCCATCTCTAGTAGGTACTTAATACCCTCTATTTTTGACGCAACAATTTGCTACTATCTTTATTTGGAGAAATTATTGCCTCCCCACCCATGTTCTATAGTTTTTTTGGGTGGATGGGCAGCAGGTATGCTACTCACTGCATAAGCCAAGGATCCAATTTCTTCATTTTACTATCTTGATAGAGAAAAGGGATTAACTCCTGCCTAATCATGCACAATCATGTACTTCTTTCCTGAAATTTAAGTCTTGCAGCAGAACCAAGCAAAGATAAAATAAATATTTGGAATACATTTTTCTTTTTCTTTTTTCTTTTCTTTTTTTTTTTTTTTTTTTTTGAGACAGTCTCACTCTGTTGCCCAGGCTGGAGTGCAGTGGCACGATCTCAGCTCACTGCAACCTCTGCCTGCTTGGTTCAAGCGATTCTCCTTTCTCAGCTCCCTGAGTAGCTGGGATTACAGGCTTCTGCCACATAGCCAAACAATTTCTTCTGTGAAACCATTTTTGTAATTTCTGCCTCTTAGGTTTCTGAAACTGATTTTTCTTATGCTCATTTGTCCAGTGTTTCTGCTGATATGTTTAGACCTCAATATTCTTCTAGTAAAGCCATTTTTGCACAAGTTGTTTTGCCAAGAATTTGTTCCCATCTAGTGTGCTAAGACAATGAGGGGAGATTTTTTTGTTACCCCAGCATTGACAACCAAGACAAAAATCTGAAGAAAAGAGTTCATAAGAATCTCAAATTATTTTAATGCCAACATTTGGCGTTACACATTTCCTTTTAGGTTTACATAATAGATGACCTATCTTATGTTCAATTCAACTTCAGCACTTATGCCTTACAGGACTTTTTCAGAAAGCTGGAGATGAAAGAACAACAAAACTTTACGATGTCTTTGGTCCATGCAGAGATCAAGGTCTGTCAGAGAGATCTTTTCCTGTGGTTCCCTCAACTCCACAAGCCTTTAGGTAAGGATGTACTCAGACGGAACTAGTCACAGAGATTAAGCGTTTGTGTTTTGGGCTGAATTGTACCCCACCAAAATTTACATTTTGAAGTCCTAAATCCTAGTACCTCAGAATGCAACTGTATTTGGAGATAAAATCTTTAAAGGGATAATTAAGTAAACATGAGGTCATTTGGGTGGCCCCTAATAAAATATGACAAGTATCCTTATCAGAAGGAAACACTTGGACATAGACACCTACAGAAGGAAGACAATGTGAAGATTCAGGAGGAAGGTTGTCATTTATAAGTCGAGGAGAGAGGCCTCAGAAAAACTAACCCTGCATACTAACACATTGGTCTCATTCTTTTAGCCTCCATAACTGTGAGGAAATAAATGTCTGTTGTTTAAATCACTCACTCCAACTGAGTGTTGCCCTTTGTTATAACCCAGACTGAGTGTGACCCCAGATTATGTGGTCTTTTGTTACAACCACACTAGCTAATAAAGTCTGCAAGAAGGAAAGGCTGTCAGATTACTCCCTAGTTGGTTGATCGGTGAGGTTATTAACCTGTAGAATCATACTAGTAATGGCATCAAAAGCAGAGTGGATCATGGTGACAAAAGTCTCAGGAGGACCTGATGTGTGTGCAAGTTATATTATTATTATTGTACATAAAGACTGGGACTTACTCTTCCATTAGAGATCTCTGAAAGTGGAAGACTAATGGTAATAAATTGCAACAAAAAAATGATAAGAAGAATGTGGCGTATCACAGAGAAGGATGTTCCTTTATGCCTCAGCTATATTCTACAATTCTCAAATTCCTATGGCTACCTATTAGGAAGCAAAAAGTGTAGAGGAAAATCAGAGTATAACATCTCATTTGGAAGTGATAGGAAGGTTGCATTTCTGGAAGGGCTAAAGGTACAATGCAGCTACTCTTCTTGAAATGAGTCATAAGTGATGGCAGAAAGCAGGATAAGTTCATGTGCCATCCTCCTCTCAAAAATTTAATTAAAATCTAAAAAGCACACCCACAATCTACCATCTCACCAGCACAGCTTAGAGCAAAATAGGAGACCGGGTCTTGGAGCCCCACCACAACCATGTGATAAGTTGAATAAAACATTCTCTTGTTCCTATTTATTCTTTCTTCGCCAACCATGGAGAATCGGTTCAAAGAGGAGAGAAACATTACCTCAGATCCAGACTCTACACATGTCTATTGTTCCAATCCAAGGTGTAGGAATGAGAGAAAGAATAAAAGAAAATCCACCTTTTGAAGTCCCTGAGACTATAGAGTAGTGTTAGAAGGAGGAAACTTAAATTTGCTATGCGATTGAAGTTTTGCATTTTAATACACTAGAGTGAAGAAGATCTATAGACTCTACTTGATATATTGTAAGGAACAGAGAAGAGGGATTCAACAGAACATATTTGAAGTTAATAATTGTTTTCAAAATTATATCTCACTTCAATAAAATTCTAACTAATATGCTATTTAACATAGTACACAAGAATAATCTTTCTTAAAAATATGTATCTTCATGTATTTCTGTTGTTTAAAGGAGACAGCACGCTGTTTTTATAATCTTTCTTCAATTGACCTATCTATACATATTTCCTACGGTTATGTCCTCTCTTATAATACTCAGACTAAGATCCATCATACAACTTATGATTACCCGGAAATACTGACTTCAGTGATGTTTTACCTTATTCATACCTTTCTTTGAACATAATGGAAATAGAAATTATAAATATGAAAAAAAATGATTTCACCTTGTTCAAAATTGAAGTATTCCATAGGTGGTACTTGTATTTTAAGTATCTTAAAAATAATCTCACAGACTAAATATTATGAATCCTTAATACACTGAGCAAATAAGATAAAAAAGACACTGTTAGAGGTTGTGACAAGCAAAGAAAAGGGCACATTTAATTCACATCTGCAAAGGCTTGATCTCTTTTATAGTTAACTGAGAAGGATGTAGAATCTTCATAATATTTAAAATGCTTCCCAGAAATAAAATTTCCAGCCTCAATTCATGTGATGACTGCAAATAATCTTACTGAAGACATTCTTTGGAATACAGTTTACAGAATGAACCTACTGAGTAAATATATTGTTAAGAAACTGAATAGTTATAGATGAAACTCTCCATCTTCATTTTTGTTATTTCACAATTTTATGAATTTTTTAAGTCTATGAGCCAAAAATTCCAGAATTTCCAGGTATTTTTCTTCTCAGTTCACCAATAATAAAATATTCCAACTGGGGAATCATCACTAAAATATGCAAACCTTGATTTAATCAATGCCTGATATAATCTCCCTACTAAACTCCCATTTCCTAGCCTTTGCTATACAAATTACAAATCTGGAAAATGTCTAGCAATTTATAATAATGTATTGGATAAAGTGGTCATAGCATTTCCACATCCACAATCCTTTCACGAAAAAAGAACAAGAAAAAGAAAAAGAAAAGACACATAGGATCCTGCAATTTATATAGTTAAGCACTACAGTGGTGATTTCCCAAGGTAAGCTAATCATTATTGTTTAATAAAACAGGAGTGTAAAACTCTGGAAGACTAGAAAACTTGAAATAAAAGATGACCCACAGACAAAAGATGACTTCTATCTCGAAGGTGATCATAAAGGTAAGATGTCAGAGAGTTAAAATAGGTTCAAGCAAAATCAGGAGAAAAAAAGAAGAATTCACTAAGAGATAATAATTTTAAAAAGCTTGGGCTTGTTATTACTTGAGATTATAACCCAGACACAATGGGAACAGGAAAGAAATAAGGAAGAAGCAGGAAACATGATGTGGAGAGGAAAGAATGTGATTACTGTTTAACACAGATGCCAACATGGCCTTTAACTGGAACTCATCTTCTGAGTGTTGGCCAACTAAATAATTCTTTTTACTCCTAAAACAATTTATTGCAAAACATAATCATATAGAAAAATTTATAAGACAATTTTGGTTTAATAAATAACTATGAAATAAATTCCTGTAAAACTAACTTCCAGCTCAAGAATTTACAAATATCAGAATCCCAAACCCCTTCTCTCTAGTCAACCACCCTCTTCTGAGGTAATAACAAACCAAAGGAATTTTTAAACATTTTGTTGTTGTTGTTATTTTAACTAAATAAGTATATGCATATTAAAAGATCATGGCTTATCACTATAATTATCAATCTTCTTCCTGCTCCATTTGGCAGAAGCAATCACTTTGAACTCTTCTCATTTTATCCTGGTAAATAATTTTAAATTTCTCAATAAAATGATTTAATGACATGTCTTGGTTTTTATATTTTGATAATGTCTATTAAATCATTTATATAAAGGTCACAATTTTAGTTCTCTTCTAATTTTACCTCATACACCATTTGCTACCCCTTTTTGCTCAGCTTATTTGGGGTAAATCATTATTTAGTATTTATGCTATTGTGATTTCTTTCTTTCTTTTTTTTTAGATAGAGTCTCACTCTGTCGCCCAGGCTGGTGTGCAGTGGTGCAATATCAGCTCACTGCAACCTCCGCCTTCCAGGTTCAAGTGACTCTCCTGCCTCAGCCTCCCGAGTAGCTGGGACCATAGGTGCCCACCACCACATCTGGCTAATTTTTGTATTTTTGGTAAAGACAGGGTTTCATCATGTTGGCCAAGCTGGTCTTGAACTCTTGACCTCAGGTGATCCACCCACCTTGGCCTCCTAAAGTGCTGGGATTACAAGCGTGAGCCACCACACCCGGCCTGTGATTTCTTAAATTATGTTCACAGCTGAGGCATGTGGTGTGCTACAATCAAACTTCCTTTTTTAAAAATATTTCCTGTCATTTTTCCCCTGGTAGGTCCCTCTTTTTTAAAAAAATGTTTTAAATAATAAGAAAGTGAATAATAAAACTTTTCCTGTCTAAAAGCACTTTTTAAAATTTTACATTTATCCTTCTTAGGTGAGAATAAGCCTATAGGTTCAAAACATTTTTTTTCTAAAATGTTCAAGACACTTCTTTATGGTAGTTCAGGTTTCAATATTTCTGTTGAAAAATTCAGTGCCATTCAAATTCCCAATTTTTGTATGTAAATCAGTCATCTTAGGCACTTCTGTTTATTACTAATTTCCTGCAAGTTTATAATTGTGTGGCTTATTGTACACCATTTTACAGTAATTGAGCTTGACAAGATGTGTATTTTCACTTTGAAACACATGACTTTGGCCCTAGATTGTATTAATTCATCCATTTATTAATGAATAAATTCATAATGAATTTTTCATTCATTCAAAATACATTTTTAAGTGTCATATAATGTAAGAGTAAACAAAGTAGAAAATCCAGAAAAATTAAGCCCAGTGTCTTATTTTTCTGATGTTTCTATTTTTTGTTTGTTTCTTTTCTTCTTCCATGTCTTTCATTAGTGAGAAAGTTTGATGCTTGGATTTATCTTCTTCATGCAGACATATTCTTCCCATCTTGAGTTTTGAAAGTGGGGCGCAGAAATTACCTTAGTAATCTTTGTAGTATAAAATAATAGGGTACATATATTGTAAATCTTATGCAAATGTAAAATGAATTAAATTATTTTCCCTGTGAAGGATGAAGATCTACACACAAAAGGATTGGTGGTGACTTTGATAGATACAGATGTCTCAAATTTTATTAGAGAGAACATGGTTAATTGCAATAACATAAAAGAACACTTCAAATTGTGAAAAGAAAACAATATGTATGTTGATAGAAAAATAAACAAAGGATATAACCTGATTATAGAGAGAAATAGAATCAGCCAATATGCTTAATAAATGCTGAAATTAAATAATAGACAGTAAACACAAATTATTAGAAAATAAAATATCACTTTACATTTTTCATGGTGAAAATTTAAAAATAAATATCCATTTATTGTTGATAGAATTGGGCATCACTTAATGCACATATATTGCATATAAAATATTAGAAAGTATAAAAATATAAAATCATGCAAAAATTAAAAATACAACACAGATATATAGATTTAATTCCTCACATACTTTAAAGTTTGATAGGAAAAGAAAAAAAAATGATATCTGGGATAAATAGCCTGCAATATACTTGGTTGCTTTAAATGTTAAACATAAATTAGTTGTAGGAAAATTTTTCTAACAGTTGTGACATAACTTCATGTAAGATAAAATAATTTATAGACTAATTAGGAAAAAACAGTGTAAAGACTGAAAGTAATGCAAAATAAATATTAGCATAACTGTGATTAATGTATATGTTAGTATTTCTTTCTTATTTTAGATATAAAGTAGAAATTTAACTAAAACACACACAGTTACAATTAAATTTTGAAGTGAAGGGAAGAAGGTAAACAAGAGAAATTATTTTTCTCATAATTTTGGAGGCTAGAAATTCATGAGCAAGGTGTCAGCAGGTTAGGTTTCTTCTGAGGCCTCTCTCCTTGGCTTGCAGATGGCTGTCTTTCCCCCATGTCTTCACATGGTCTTTACTCTGTGTCTGCCTCTGTTCTAATTTATTTTTTCTACTCTTTGTTGCTTAACATTTTATTATTAGTAGTATTAGTATTAGTATTAGAGACAGAGTCTCGCTCTTCTTGACCAGGCTAGAGTGCAGTGGCTCAATCTAGGCTCACCGTAACCTCTGCCTCCCAGGTTCAAGCAATTCTCCTGCCTCAGCCTCCTGAGTAGCTGGGACCACAGGTACATGCCATCACGCCCAGGTAATTTATTTTTTCTTTCTTTTTTTTTTTTTTTTTTTTTTTTTTTAGTAGATACAGGGTTTTACCATGTTGGCCAGGCTGGTCTCGATCTCCTGACCTCAGGTGATCCACCCACCTTGGCCTCCCAAAGTGCTGGGATTACAGGTGTGAGCCACTGAGCCTGGCCTAACATTTTATTTTTTAATGTATTTTATTATAATTAACAAAATTATATATTTTTACAATGTACAACATGTTTTAATATACGTATACGTTGTAGAATCAATGATTAAATCAAACTAGTAAACATATATATCACCTCAAATACTTAGCATATTTTTGTGGTAAGAACAATTAAGGTCGGCCAGGCATGGTGGCTCACACCTGTAATCCCGGCACTTTGGAAGGCTGAGGCGGGCGGATCACAAGGTCAGGAGATCGAGACCATCCTGGCTAACACGGTGAAACCCCGTCTCTACTAAAAAATACAAAAAATTAGCTAGGCGTGATGGCGGGTGCCTGTAGTCCCTGCTACTCGGGAGGCTGAGGCAGGAGAATGGCGTGAACCTGGGAGGCGGAGCTTACAGTGAGCCAAGATTGCGCCACTGCACTCCAGCCTGGGCGACACAGTGAGACTCCATCTCAAAAAAAAAAAAAAAGAACAATTAAGGTCTATTCTCTTAGCATTTTTCAAGCACAGAATATGTTATTTTTCTCTAGTCACCATACTGTGTGCAATAGATCACCACAAATTATCCATCCTAAGATTTTGTAGCCTTTGGCAAACATCTCCTCATTGATTCCTTCTCCCCCAGTATCGGGGGAAACCATCCCCAATATTTCAACATAGGTTCTCTCTATTTTCCCTAAGTGTCAGCCGGTCTGAGAAATAAAGAGAAAGAATACGAAGAGAGGAATTTTACAGCTGGGCCGCCGGGGTGACATCACATATTGGTAGGTCCGTGATGCCCACCTGAGCTGCAAAACCTGCAAGTTTTTATTAAGGATTTCAAAAGGGGAGGTGGTGTACGAACAGGGAGTAGGTCACAAAGATTACATCCTTCAAAGGGCAAAAAGGAGAACAAAGATCACATGCTTCTGAGGAAACAGGACAAGGACAAAAGCAAAGATCACAAGGCAAAGGGCAAAATTAGAATTACTGATGAGGGTCTAAGTTTAGCTGTGCATGTATTGTCTTGATAAACATCTTAAACAACAGAAAACAGGGTTTGAGAGCAGAGAAGCGGTCTGACCTCAAATTTACCAGGGAGCAGTTTTTTCCCCACCCTAGTAAGCCTGAGGGTACTGCAGGAGACCAGGGCTTATTTCAGTCCCTATCTCAACTGCATAAGACAGACAACTCCCAGAGCGGCCGTTTATAGACCTCCCCCAAGGAATGCAATTCTTTTCCTAGGGTCTTAATATTCCTTGCTAGGAAAAGAATTTAGTGATATCTCTCCTACTTGCACGTCCGTTTATAGGCTCTCTGCAAGAAGAAAAATATGGCTCTTCTTGCCTGACCCCACAGGCAGTCAGACCTTATGGTTGTCTTCCCTTATTCCCTAAAATCACTGTTATTGTTTGTTTTCAAGGTGCACTGATTTCATATTGTTCAAACACACATGTTTTACAATCAATTTGTATAGTTAACACAATCATCACAGTGGCCCTGAGGTGATATACATCCTCAGCTTACAAAGATAACGGAATTAAGAGATTAAAGTAAGACAGGCATGAGAAATTATAAGAGTATTATTAGGGAAGTGATAAATTCCCATGAAATCATAATTTATGTTCCTCTGCTGTGGCTCCAGCTGGTCCTTCCATTCGGGGTCCCTGACTTCCTGCAACACCCCAGCCCTAGGCAATGATCATTCTACTACCTCTGTGAATTTGACTTTGTTAGATGCCACATATAAATGAGATCATGCAGTATTTGTCTTTCTATGCTAGGCTTATTTCACTTAGACTAATGTCCTCCATGTTCTTCCATGTAGTTGCAAATAACAGAACTTCCTTCTTTTTAAAGGCTGAATTGTATTCCATTGTGTATACATACCACATTTTCCTCATATACTCATCCACTGATGGACATATAAGTTGATTTCACATCTTCACTGCAATGAACATGAGAAATGCTGCAACAAACATGAGAGTGTAGATAACTCTTCTACATGCTGATTTCACTTCCTTTGGATATATACTTAGACGTGGGATTGCTGGATCATATGATGGTTCTATTTTTAATTTTTTGAAGAACCTCCAATCCATTTCCCGTAATGCCTGTACTAATCTACATTCTCATTGACAATGAAAAAAGGTTTCCTTTTCTCAACATCCTTTTCAACATTTGTTATATTTTTGTCTTTTTGACTTTTTGATAATAACCATTCTAACAGATGTGAGGTGGTATCTCATTGTGGTTTTAATTTGCATTTCCCTGATGATTAATGATATTGAGCACCTTTTCATTTACCTATTTGCCATTTGTATGTCTTCTTTTGAGATAAATGTCTATTCAGGCCTTTTTGTTATTTATTGATTGGGTTGTTTTCTTGATACTAAGTTGTTTGAGTAAAAGGATATTTAACTAACTTAAACATAATGCAATATTTTAGACAGACAGTTCATTCACATTCTGTTAATATGCTTTTTCAGCTGTGAAAAGTGAAACAATTCGATAAATAACAAAAGAATCTATTGATATACAACTTCTGTAATGAAGTAGATTTTCAGAAGGCAATTGTGCACTCAAAAAGATGCAAAGAGAGGGAAATTTTCTTACAGAAAAATGTATGAATATATTGTAATACTTCAATCTGTGAAATTTATGTGTTTTTCAATTATTTTTATTATTGTCTCATAAAGTAGACTGCAAGCAGAGAATCTTAACATACATGTGACAATTTGGTGACTTCTAGAACAAGTGACAGGGAAGATTCATGACTCCCTATGTATTTGTACATTTAAGTATATAGGTATAGTACACACATAAACATATATAGACATATACATGCTTGTGTGTATAAGTGCATGTATACACACACTGATGTGTTTTTCCTTCTTTCAATATGTTAGTGAATACTAAGTGTATGTGTGTGCATAAAACATAAAAAAATTAAACACAGTTTTCTTTGTTTCATGAAGATATCAGAAGGTAATACTTGAATATACCAAAATGTTGCTGTTCATTTGTGTCTTTAATGATTATATTGATTAGATTTGTATTTATATTCTTAGATAATCATATATCATTTCCTAAAAACTAAAAGCCAAAACACTAAATTTATTCAGAACAGCCTCAATATAAGAACATAGGAAACCTTATGTTTCTTTCCTGATATTATCTCTGAGCTATCATCTGATTATATCACAAAAAAATGTTTAAAGTTAAGAGTATAAACGACTAGTTTCTGGTTCCAAATCACTTCCTAGTAAACTTCCTAGTAAACTGAACCACCGTGACCCTCATTATATAATGTACTTATTATGGTGTTAATCAATAGAGACTATGACCTGTTTTTTTGGTTGTTGTTGTTGTTGTTAAACCTTGTTAAACTTTGTAGCATCATTCAAAACTAGAGACTTAATAGATTCCAAATAGAGATTTGGTTTTGTTTACTGTGTTATTTGCAGTATATAGATATTTTAGATTGGCAAATATCGAGCAGAGAATAGTGCTATTTCTAATATTTTAAACCTTGGAAATGTCAAGGGGAAATGAAAATTTTCATTCAATTTATTCAGAGAAAAGAAGGAATTTACTTTTATTTAACGTTGTCTAATAAGGAAATTGCCCTCTGATATTAATGTTTGTTCCTAGACTAGGCTTGGCTATATTAAATTCTAGCTGACTAGCATATCACTGTGGTTAATTGTCCACCAATTAAGAGTGTTAACAAGTCATATAGATGTATATCCACATGTAATATACTTATATTTGTATATATTAATATACTAATATATAATTGTATATTAGAGGTTACAGTCTGCTAAGACCTCCAGATATTTATTAAAACAAAGGAAACAGTCCACAAACCTTGATTATCAGATACTTCCCTGAGGAAAATTTACTTCTAACATCACAGAGCAGTTAAAAATAGTAAAGTAATGACCACATATTTCTATTCAAAGCACTTTTACTATGCCATCCTGGAGAAAATATAACTCATTAGGTAGCTTCAAATATTTACTGGCTGCTCAAAGAGCAGATTGGAAGTAACATACATGTATATATTATACTCCTTATACAAAAATGTTTTAAAACAAATTGGAGAAAGTGTAACAATCAATAATACCATTTTAAGTTAGTTACTATTCTGCACCAGTGTACAAAAAAGTGTCATGTAACTGAATCCTTGGCTGTTGCAGCAAGAGGAACTGTACTTATATAAAATAATAGAATCAATTATTTCTGCACATTTTGAGGTCCTGATAAGTTCCTGCTAAAATTTTTTCGTTTTTATGACTCTAACCCTGAGGAATTTCAGACTAGGCACTCCAGACAGCTTCTGTAGGAATTTTTGGAGAGAACTCCTAAATTTCAGCTCCGCATAAAGCTGTACAATACACCCTCTGATATGACCGAAAACAAGTAAAACAAATACCTACCTGATGAGCTCTTTTAAACAAAGAGATTAACATGTATTCATAGTGAGTTAAAGCTCCAATACGTAAAATAGCCATTTCAAAGAAAAGTGAAGTAAGAATCAGAAGATTAATGGGTGGCAGGGAATTAGGACAAGTTTTAGAAGAAAGAAACCACAGTAACATTTCTTAGCTATGTGCCTTTGCCATAGTCTCATATCAGTTTCAGCAATTGAGGAGTGAGGAGGCAAGTTGTTCTAATTCGCTCCTGAGGAGCATATATAAAATAAGTGTTTGCACTGACTGTAGTTTTGCGGTGTGATTCAGTTATTCTTACATAGTAATTTTAAATAACATAATGTTAAACATTGTCTTCTGTATTTGAAAGATATAGAGATCTAAATTGCTGTCCACCCATATGTCAGCATTCCAGTGCCCACAGTGACCAAATGACATTTGCACTCCTTGAAGACTGTTGTGATATTTACCTTTTTCCACTTTGGCTTTGCCTTTTATTACAAGACTCAACAAATAAGGGTAAGAACAGTGACACTTGGCTTGTTGAAAAAGTGCATCTCAGTCACCTCTGAGACTTCTAATCTGTACATGTCTTCTCTTCTCCACTCCTCCTCCCCGAGGTTCAGACACCTGAACTCACCCCCAGGGGGTGCAGGCTAGATGGAAGTATTGTAAAAATCTGAGTTGTCTATATGAAGAACTGTAGATTAAACAAGACTCTAAGTCTTGCTCCCATGCTTATCCATTATTATTCTAATATGAGACTAAATTCAATAATTTAGTTATTAAGAGTTCAGTTATATTTTTTTTCCTGAAAACATTTTCTCTTTCATTTATAGGAAAAGAATAATATTATTATTAAAGTTAAATAGTGCTCTGCCATGAAAGACAGAAAAACCTTAATGTCTCAGAGGTTCTTGCTTCTTTTAAATAAGCCTGTGGTTGGTTTCTTTTCTTAATGTTAATGGATGTTACCTACTGGGTGACACAGTGTGGTATTATGAGCCAGAGACTAGGTTCAGAATCCTGGCTCTCACACTTGCTAGCGTGGGGCCAATGGAGGATCTACTTTTCTCTTTTTTACTTTGGTTATCTAGACTGTAAACTGAGATAACGACCCCTACCTCATAATGATGTTATTAGGCTTAAATGAGAAAAATGCACGGAAAGTGCTCATCACATAGTGATTGTTTTTTATACATAATAGTTCTAATACTTTTACAGTATTAAACATGTGTGTAGTAAAATATATTGATTTTTTGGTACTAATTGGTGTTACAAAAATAAACTTATAGGTTATTTAATAACATAATTGCTGTATCTAATTTCAGCTTTGTCAGTGACATTAAGGCCAGACTGATTAATGATTTCAACTCATGTTGATTACAGAGCATGCAGAAATTCCATGTTAATATTAAACACTTGGTAGTAATATGTGAAACAATGAATCAGTTTAATTAATCAAAACTAATTTTAGTAAGGAGCATCAAACATAAAAATATTAATAAAATCAATAATTATGTATGCATGGAGATTAATTACTATATCTAAATTTTTGCTAAGAAAACAGTTAATTTAATAATCAACTTTCTAAATGTATCTAAAATTCAACAAAAAGGACACAGAAAACTTCTGTTCTCGGCTCTGAATTTTTTGTTAACAGTGGTTCCTTTAGTTGGTGCAGCTGCAAAGCACATATACAAGCATATAAAAGATAATTTCATTTATTTCATAAAATTAAGTGGAAAACACATCTGTTCTCATTGAATTCCACTGCAGAAAGTACACAAGTAACACGGACTAAAACTTCTTGAGTCTTCATTCCTCATTAGCATTCCTCTTAACACAGTCCCATAATTCATAGAGTCTTGCTCAACAATCCCAGAAAATATGAAGGCTTGCCCATTTTCCCTTTCAAATAGAATTAATATTTATGAATGCACTTATTTTGAATTTTCTGTAAGTCAAAACCATTTGAAGCAGCTTACAAAGAGAAATAATGCAAGATAGGAATGATTGTTAGGAACAAAAATCTAATGGAAAGCGATGCTGACCGACCCCTTCCCTGGGACGGGCTATGATCACATATTCAGCTTTGAGAATCTACCTCACCATTTCCTGGCAGTTTAAGATAAAACAGGTAAGACTTTGGTATACTGTCCAATCTTCTTAAAAATGGTTTGACTAAAGACATAATTCATCACAATGTAAAAAAATAATCAGGTCAGTGCAGGGATGGAGATTTATTGAGCCCTGATGAGATTCAATCTTCTATCCCATATACTGGGTCATCTGGAATTCCAAGCTTATAACTTCCTATCATTATTCTATGGCTTTAGTGGGGAAGTATAACAACTGACTATTTAATTTTTAGTGTTTTTAAAAACTTAGTGCCAATACATATAATCGTGTGGGTGTGTACCACACAACACTAGGGGCACTATTCATCTTTTAGTCATGTAATACATATATATGTGTATATATGTATATGTGTATATATATGTGTGTGTATATATATATAGTGACTACACTTGTTAGTTTAGAATTGTGATTCCTGTTAGTTTAGGACTGTGATTATAAAATAGCGGATTTCGAAGATGAGGAATGGATAAAGATAAGGTGAAAGAAGAATGGCATGAGGTTGATAACTATTGAAGATGATGGATACTGTATTGACTGTATATATATAAAATTTCTGGGAAAAAAGTTAAAGAAAAGTATTGGCCCTAGAAGGAAGTAGAATGAATACTACTTCCTTGATTTGTCAGTGACTAGCTTGTGATCTTGGACACATTTCAATCTGTATAACTCTCAGTTTCTGTGTCTATGAAATGAAGATAATATTCCTTTATAAAGCATTGCTATAAAGACAAAATGGATAATGTATTTCACTATCTAAGCATAGTTCAGAACCGCCATTCTCCAATATGGTGTTATCGTACGACTTATCAAAGGTTTCCTCTCTCAAGACACCCTCTTGCTGTCTGTGAGGAATACACACACACATACACACACACTATATATATATAATCACTATATATCAATGTCAATACAATATCCATCAATAGTTATCAGCCTCATGCCATTGTTGTTTCATCTGTGTCTTTATCCACTCCTCATCCTCAAAATCAACTATTATATAACCACAACTGTAAACTATCAAGAGGAATATGGAGTTATTATCAGTAATTTATGCAGTAGTATGAATAAAGGTTTAAGATTATATTTAAATTATACCTGGGACACTCAATGCAGAAACTGAAGACTAGGGAACATCAGCAACATTGTTGATGTTGACTGTGCTTTGCTACCCATGTAGGACAGCATTTTTACCAAGAAGGCAGGGCTCTATCAGTAAAAATCATATTTTGAAGATATTATACTCTCAGTAGTGCTCACGTGAACATTAACGTCACATTTATTTATATACCATGGTTATTTATTATTAACTTACATAATTGGATCTCCCACAGAGCTGCTGATTAATAAAATATCCATGGCCTCTGTAAAGACCAATTTTCTTAATAAAAGGACACGTTAATGGGCAAAATAATTTCAAATGCCATTTTTGGTACATGCAATGTCCAATGTTTATTTTGAATGCATCTGCACTTTTAGATCTTCATCTGTAATTGGCTATTTTCATCTTCAATAAGCCAAGTATTGAAGAATCGAGGTCTCAATTTGCCAAAATGCTTTTGTAAGCACAAAGTATATACTTAAATGCCGAGAATTATGTGCTAATAAGTTAACAAGTGTAATGTAGCTTGTCAACAGCCTGAAAATCTAAATCTCAGTATTTGTGATTTGGAACAGAATGTACAATGCATGGAATTTCAAGAGTTGCAGACTTCCTCTCATGATCCACTGTTTTACAGTTGTTTTTGCATTGTGCAGAAACTCAGGATTCTAGAACTAATCACATTTTTAAAATAAATATGATTAGTGTAAAACAGGTTAACTGTGCATTGGTTACCCACTTGTCATAGTCTGGTGAGACAGAACTACTCATAGGCAATAAATTACACTGGGTGTACTTATTATTTACAGACAGGCAGCAGAGACCAAAAAAAAAAAGCCTAGGGTCCACTGTGAACTGGTCCCTCAGGGCTCAAGAAAGCTGCCTGAGGCAGAAGTCTCAGCTGTGTGTAGCCCTACTGCACCACAGCTGGAGGGACTCTGTAAAGCAGCTCACCCTGGTTATAAACCTTAGAGGCCATGTGAATCAATGGGCTAAAGCTTCGAAGGACGTCCTGCTTCATGCCAGAGAGAAAGAAAGCCTGCATTGATCAGAGCAGTTCCTTTCTAACCTAAGATGTTATATCCCCTAGGAGGGATGGGGGGATGATCTGGGCTGTTTCTGACACTCTATCCCTAGCTCAGGATATTTCATTCTTAACACATTTTATAGTTATTCTTGAGAACTACTAGTGGGAAACGGGAGTGCACTGTCCTGCAATTAGTAATCCCATTGAAATATTGACAGTTATATAATATAGCACAGCACACACACATACCCATGCACAAACATTTACTAGGACTTCCTTGCGATGCATTTAAACTTCAAAATAAACCTAGAATCTGATTCTAGGTTTCCTCATCTGATTGATGAGGAAATGAAGTCTAACAAAGCATATAACTTATTTATAGTAGTATTAGTTCATTTCCATGCTACTGATAAAGGTATACCCAAGTCTGGGTAATTTATAAAGAAAAGAAGTTTAATGGACTCACAGTTCCACATGGCTGGGAAGGCCTCACCATCATGGCAAAAGGTGAAGAAAAAGAAAAGGCACTTCTTACATGGTGGCAGGCAAGAGAGCGTATTCAGGGGAGTGCCTTTTATAAAACTATCAGATCTTGTGGGACTTATTCACTATCACAAGAACATCATGAGAAAAAAACAGCCCTTATTATTCATTTACCTCCTACTGGGTCCCTCCCAAGACATGTGAGGATTATGGGAGCTACAGTTCAACATGAGATTTGGATGGGGACACAGCCAAACCATACCAATGGTCACATACCTAGTAAAGCTTAGAATCAAGAAAACAACTCAAGTATTTAAAAAATTAAATCTTTTGTTTTATTGCCTATTCTTGTTTTATCTTTTATTCTTGCAGTAATTCAATCATCAAACCATATAGTACCAGTGCACTACTATTTCCATTATAGCTGTTCTACTTCAGGGCAATATAATGTGTGCTTTAACTATACACATAATATTCTAAGTGGCCATCCTGTTTCTTATTTCTCCCCTTCTAGACTGTTCTAAATATGGCTAAAGGATTCCTAAAGCATAGTTTGGGTGATGTCATTCTCCTCTTCAAAAAAATGTCTATGTACTCATTGCCTACCCAATTGTTAGTGTTATGGGAAAATGTTAGAATTGAAGAATCTCCAACAATTCTTAGTCAAGAAATGGAATTTTTTACTCACATTCCTGTAAAAGCACTGCCATAGCAGGACATAAAAAAGTTGCAAAAAAATTTGTTCTGCAATCTGCGACCACATACCGGCCAAACTATCCATTGTGTGTGTGTGTGTGTGTGTGTGTGTGTGTATTTTTTCCCCTGAGAGCAACACTCAAAAATATCTGACAAGCATATGATATTACTCACTAAGCTAAGTACATCTATATTTTTCTTGGTTTTATCTTTTTTCATACTCTTGATATAGAATTCTCCTGAAATTAAGTAGTTAATACAGGTGACTCAAGGTAGATTTACTCCCTTTACCAAGGGGTAGAGTAGATAGACTTCTAGGGCAGAAAGTAAAATAAATAAATAAATAAATATATATATATAATGCATACATTTATGTATATATACATATATAGGCATATGTATATATGTATATACTTATATATGTGTGTGTATATATACACATATGTATGTGGGTATATATCTATATCTATATATATATAAAACCTTCTCTGTTCTCCTTTTCAACTGAATACCAAAGTAAATAGACTTTGGTTAAGGATTACTTAAAGTTAATAAGCCTGAATCTATGAACCATTACTCTCAGGAAAATATCTTGTAAGATACACAACTCCCTTAGGGTAACATATAATGCAGATGTTTCATAGTTTGAGGGTTCATTGCTATGTAAGGCAGCTCAGCAAATCTCATGTAGAACTAGTACTGTACACCAGAGGTGTGTGTGTCATGAGTGAAAGAAGAACCTGGGAAGCACCCCATGAGTCCCAGATCTCACTCTGACTTGTCTGAGCCTGTATCCATGAAGCGTTAGTAAAGCTTGAAACTGGGTAATATGTCTGGTTCATGTGAATCTGATTTCACAATCTGATCCTCTTCATGGGCTCAGTTTCCTTCTTGTAATTCTCTTTTTCTGTAATGTCCTTCTGTGTGTGTGTGTGATAAAATATATAAGATGAAATTTATACTCTTAAATGTTTTAGCCTACAATACAGTATTTATAACTGAAAACACAGTGTTGTTCAGTAGAACTCTAGAACTTTCCCATTTTGCATAACTGAAACTTCATACAGATTGAGCAGCAACTCCCCATTGCTTCCTCCTCCCAGCCCCGGCAGCCATCATTCTACTTTTTACTTCTATGAGTTTGTTTACTTTAGATACCTCATATAAATGACATCATTTAGTGTTTGTCTTTCAGTGTCTGTTTGCCCTTCAGTGTCCGGCTTATTTTATTTGGCATAATGCCCTCAAACTTCATCCATGTTAGAATGGCTGCTATGGTCTAAATATTTTCCCCCAAATTCATGTATTGAAACTTTATCACCAATGTGATAGAATTAAGAGGTGGAGACTTTAAGAGGTGATTAAATCATGAGGGCACAGCCCTCATAGTTGGAATTACATCTTTCCAAAGGGGCTTAAAGGATTGGATTGGAGGTCTTCTGATCATCTACCATGTAACACAGCAAAAAGGCCCTCACCGGGCACACAACCTGCCGGTACCTTGATCTTGGACTTCTCAGCCTCCAGGATTGTAAGGAATAAATTTATGTGGCTTGTAAATTACCCAGTCTGTGGTATTCTGTTATAGTAGAAAAAAATGGACTAAGGGAGAAATTGGTACCGAGGAGTGCAGTGTTGTTATAACAACTACATCAAGATGTGGAAAAGGCTTTGGAACTGGATAATGGGTAGAGACTGGAACAATTTTGAAGTGCGTGCTAGAAAAGCTTAGATTGCTAAGAACAGACCATCCAGGGCAATTCCTGTGAGGGTTCAGAATAAGAGTTGAGTGGTAGGGAAAGTCTCAATCTTGGAGATTATATAAGTGATCATGGACAGAATGCTGATAGAAATATGGGCAGTGAAGACTATTTGATGAGGTCTATTTACCTCCCACAATAGAAATCAGTATCTGAAAGAACTATTTGCTCTCCCATGTTCATTGCAGCATTATTCACAATAGCTAAGTTGTGAAAACAATCTTAACTTTCATAGAGGGATGAACAAATAAAGAAAACATACACATACATACATACAGTGGAATATCATTCAACCTTAAAAGAGGAAGAAAATCTTTTCATATGCAATAACTGCCCTTCTTAATCTGGGCTGTTCCTACACCTGTTACCTCACACCATTCCCCCCTCCCACACTCTGTTCTAAGCATTCTGGTTTTACTTCTCAGCTCCTTAAATGAGCATTATTACTAACACAGAGTATTTGCACATATAGTCTCTACTCTCTGTAACACTGTGTTTCATCTGTCTTTCTCTTACTCTCTTTTGATAATAGTCATTCATTATTCAGGCAAATTTTAAATGTTATTTTCTCTGAAAGGCTCTGTTTAATATTTCAGTATAAATTTACTGTCTTTTTGTCTCACACTTTTTTGCAAAGCCCTATACATTTTGTTTAGTTTTGAATAGCTGTATGTATACCTTTGTAACCACATGTGACAAAATAAACTTGTCACATACTATGTTTACTTGTTGTAAACTTGTGTTATTTTATATAAATTTCCATAAAATTTGAATTTTATTTTTATCATGATATCCTATGCTTGTCTTTGCACAAATTAAAAAAAGATAAAAGATATTCAGTCACCACTAAGTGCCACAGGCTCTGCTGATATAATAATCCGTCAAAATGAAATCTATGTCATCTTTGACATGTTTTACATCATATTTATAGTTTAATGTGAGATCTATTCTAAGCTTAATATGAAGCTTCCTGTTAGTCCTACTAAGCTTCTGCCTGCCAGATATTCTGTGTTGTACAGTAGTTAAAACTGGTACATCAGTGACCATGGAGTAGGGTGATAAGTTGATCTGGAAAACTCCTCACGCTTTTTTCCTAAAGCAAATATACATTTAATAATAGACCCTCACAAAGGTCTATGCTTTCTTTTTTAAAGGGGTGTATAAGATGATGTAGTTATGCATATATAGATTTTGGAAGTATGAGTGTAAAGGGGAGAAAAAATCAAGCCCTGCACCCCTGGAAAATAAGACAAGGCCTCATTTCCCAAGTCTCCAGGCTGAGTTTCATATTTTCCTATCTGTATTCCCCTTAGCCTTCATGGACAATAACAACTTGTCTCATTATTTATTCACATTTTCTCCATTTCTATAATTTTCCACAGACCTTGCACTTTGATATCTTCTTAGTCATGTTCTACTCTTTCATTTTTATTGCAGAATGTCCCAACTCTTTCTAAGCTGCTAACTCAGTCTCTATCTGTGAATGACAAAGGTCTTCTTTTGAGTGTCCTTCACTAATTTACTGTTATGAAGCTGACAGTGTAAGCTATCCCAGGGTTTTGTGGGATCCCTGAGGTAGGAGCAAAATGCCAATTGATCTCTTGAGAGAAAATGAATTTCTGAAAAAAATACTTCTTTTTTTCCTCTGGCTGTATTTGCTCCTCCAGGTGAGCTGGTAAATCAAAACGTATCTTATACTGAGAGTATGATTGCCAGATAAAATGCAGGATACCAAGTAAAATTTGAATTTTAGATAAACAACGAATACTTATTTTAGTCCCAAACACTGCATGAAACAAAATTTTATATATATATTTTTATTGCTAAATATAGTAGCATTAAATAAGATCCCTAATAGCTTTCTAAACTCTCTGCATGAGAAATTCATATTTGCTCTATTGGATAAATTTTCAATATATTTTTTGTGAATTAAAACACTGATTAAAATGTATTATTTGAATTTTACAGTTATTAATGATCTAAGATCAAAGCTAGTCCTTTCAAAGCATTAAACCTTCTGTCCTTTTAAAGATTACATCTGTATTATTTTTTAACCTGTATAGCTATTTAAATTAACTATATATTTCAGGACTTAGAGCCAGAAACTTTTCTATTCCTAACATCATCACCTATTATTGAATGCTTATGTATAACACCTTTCACTTAAAGTTGACTTTTGCTTAATATTACATCTATCTAGGTTGAGGGAGGAGGGATAACTAGGTAGGAATCGTGCATTTCATAGAAAAGTTTTTTTTATTTTGTCTATATGTCATAATTTCAGGTAAGATGTATTTTGGGATGAGTCAAAGTCAAGGACTTAAAATTGCAGAATGGAAGTGGGTATTTATGCAACCGATAAACAGTGACACAGACTCATGGACACATGTCCTTTCTGCCAAACCACCCTTTCCAGTTATTAAACACCTTTTTGTGTCTTAGCCAGTCAGGTTACATTTTATACTAACACTATAGGTAATGTGGTGCCCGAATGTCTAAATGTGTCATTTGAAGAGAACATACACTTATTAGTAATTCTACCCTCCAGAGCGCAGCCACCACTATTCTCTGTGGTTCTGTTTATGCGTACTCAATTCTATAAAACTGAATTTCCAAAATAAAGAAAAAGCAGACATGATCCTTGATTGAACATTTTCCTCTCTTTCTTCTTGAAACCAAAATTTAGAAACTATCTTTCTAAATCCAAGATCTAATAGGGAAGCTTAAGATCTTTCATGAGTTTAGCTATTTGATAAATGACACACTTATCCATAGTATACTTCTTTCTTTTGTTTCTTTCCTTTACTTTTTTCTTTATCTTTTTTATTTGCTTTTCTCTTATGTCTATTTTATCAAAACTCTAAATGATTGATTGGGCTTTGAAATTGGAGAAAATTAGATTCAAATTTTTGCTGTGCCACAGTGAACTTTGTGAAGCTGGGCAAAGTGCATAAACTTTCTGCTTTGGCTCCCTAAATGGCTTAACATGCAATGTAACCAAGAAGATTGGTTAGGATAATATATGTAACCCACCTACCACAATGCAGCAATGCACAAATTACACTGTCTGCACAGCTCACAATGAAATTCTTTATATGAGAATTTATCTGGCGGGGGAAAGAGTCTAACAACCATGATGCTGCACCATGACCACAGTTGAGTGGATAACTCGTGAACAAATAGTCTAAGTATCTGTGATGGTTAATATTAAGTGTCAACTTAATTGGATTGAAGGATGCAAAGTATTGTTTCTAGATGTGTCTGTGAGGGTGTTGCCAGAGGAAATTAACATTTGAGTCAGTGGAATGGGAGCCATCCTCATTGTGGGTGGGCACCCTCCAATCGGCAGCCAGCATGGCTAGAAAAAGCATGCAGAAGAAGGTGGAAGAAGCTGACTTGCTGAGTCTTTTGGCCTTCATCTTTCTCTCATGCTGGATGCTTTCTGCACTTGAACATCAGACTCCAAGTTCTTTGGCTTTTGGACTCTTGGTCTTACACCAGTGTTTTGCCAGTGACTCTAGGGCCTTCAGCCACAGACTGAAAGCTGCATTCTCGGGTTTGCCACTTTTGAGGTTTTTGGACTTGGATTGAGCCACTACTGGCTTCCTTGATCCTCAGCTTGCAGACCACTTATCGTGCGACTTCACCTTGTGATCATGTGAGTCAATTCTTAATAAACTCCCCTTCATATATACGTATATCCTATTAGTATTGTCCCTCTACAGAACCATAATACAGTATCCTAATAGGATCAAACACACCTATAGACAAACCTGAGGAGATTCCAACTTTGGTGTTCCAATTGAGAAGCAGGATCTGTTTTATGGGCATGAGACCTGTAGAGTCACAGAGTCCCACAGGTTAAAGGATTCTGTGCCTTGTCTAATGTTCTGCTGTTACTACCTTAAAATTCTTACTTTGACTTTGCACTTGTATTTTTAAGTGAAATCTTATGGGAGTATATCACTGAACAGAGGAGATATATGCAGCAGGTTTACCTTTTTCCTGCCACCACATTGGCTTCTAGTATTTTCGGTGTTTCATGGGAATGGAAAGTGGTGATATTAATAGTTGAGTTGGGCAGCAGATTTAAGTCAAGACTTTCTCAAGAAAATTTCTCTAGCTATAAATTATAAGATATCCTGCCTGTTTCCACACAAATTATCTGTAAAACATGTCATCTAATCCCCATGACTTTAGACCATGGAAAAATCACTCTCAAGCATTCTAAGCCTTAGTCACAAGTCCTCTGACTTTCCTTTCACCAGTTTAAGCAGGTTTAACTTAAAATTGTTATCAGAAACTAGCTCTAAAATTTTATTTCCTTTGCTTTAAAATATAGTGTTTATTGATAATTTTATTAAACTTCCTTAAGAATCTGTTTTTTTATTTTAATGAATTAACTTTTATTTATAAGTACCTACTTTTCTCCACCAGATATTTTAAATGGTCATCTGTGATTAATTGTTTATAAAGAGTGTCACAATAAGTTTCCTCCTTATATTCATGTTCTTGGCTAGTTCCTTTAAGCATTGATTCTAGAATCAACTATGTTACTTGTTTTGGCCATGAAATATTAGCAAATATGACAGACTTGAAAAGTGCTTGTCAAGGAGAGAAAACTCTTGATGTTTACAGGAATCCTATAATCATCCCTAAGTGACCAAGTGCAAACTAGCCTGCAGGATGGTGAGTGACACATGGCTTAGTTACCTCTAACTGCAGACTACCAGACATATGAATGGAGTAACATGTGAATGGATCCCAAGGGCATGAGTAACCCTGTCAACACATGTATTACACATGAACTATCCTAGCTAAGCCAAACCCAAATAGGTGTCCTATGGAAGAACACAAAAATAAGCTGTTGTGTGTGTGCATTCTTTAAGTCATTATGTGTGATTTTGGGTGGTTTGTACACAGCAAAAACTAACTGCCAAAAATACACAAGAAAAAGAAACCAATACATTCACACTTGGTTCTTTTCGGCTACTTGTGTAATCTATTGTGTCTTCACTTGCATGGAACCAAAAGCTGTTTTTTTTGTTTTTGTTTTTGTGTTTTAGTGTGCATGGTAGAAATATTAGTAAAACAGCAATTACTAAAAATTAAAACAAAAACACTGGAAAATGAATACTTGTAATTTAAATGATAAGTAATATTATATTTATGAAATTGAGCAGAACAACAAATTGACTGGGAAAACACTTACAAAACACTAAATTTAGATTCTTACTGGGCTTCAATTTATTAGGGATTAGTGATAATGAAAACACTATAGTTTCCAGGTCTATAATACATAATCGGTAGGTTTTTGTATAGGTATATCTTTTCCCATATAGAACAGGAGGAAATTAGGAAAAGATGAATATTCATTCAGTCTTACAATGAGTCAGTCACCAAACCAGGAAATTTGCATATGTCCTTCAAACAAGTGTATAATTATTTTTTAATCCTCATTTCAGATATTTGGAAATGATTACTTAGTGGTATATATACAAAACTGTTTTGCTGATATTCTATGCTTCAGGCAATGCAAGAATTAGAAACTTGAAAAGTATAACATTCTTTTTGGAAACTCCCTAGTCCAAAATGAAAGCAGTAGTAACAACAATGTTAACTCATTCCCAATTTATATATAAAGGCCATTAAAAAGAGAGCTCGTTTAACTTATCACCAGAAGGAAAAAACTCATACCTTCAGATATCACAATGCAATGGTTAATAACTCACAATAGGAAGTAAGAACATCTTGAATGTGAAACTGCTTCTGACACTTCTTAGCTGTATGGCCTTGAATAAATTAGTTAATCTCTGAAAATGCTGTTATTAATCAGTTAAAGAGAGATCATGATAGTTCATGCCCTACAGGTGTCATGATTATTAAATGAAAGAATGCAAACAGAGTTTCTCTCAGTGCCCTGCAAACATTACCTATGTAATTAATGTCATCTATTGACATTTTGACCATGACTGCCAAGAGGTTCATAATTTAATATAACGCCCAATAGAAATAATTATCTCAGCAAGGACTTATGAACATACTCCATATAACTTGTATGCTGTTCTATTTTACTTTTATTACATAAGTCCTACTCAAATGTCCAATGCAAACTTTATCACAAATTATTCTAACAATGTTGAGGGGAAATTTGCATATAAATGATCAATAAAAAACATTGTAAGTCTGTGTTCAGTTTAACAAGCCATATTGGCCATTAACTATGATACTGATGGTAAAATATGAAACTTTTAATATTTTTTGAAAAATTACTATAATAAAAGTTTGCCAACTTCATAATTCTCTGAAACATGTAAAATACCGTGTATTTTTTTTTTCTAAACCCAATGACAATATTTTGTTAATATCTCACCAACCTGACATTAGTGATATTTATTCTGCATTCCTAGATTCAACTCAGGCAGTTGATGTATATCAAAACTTTAAATCAAAACTCATTTGTTGTTAAAAACATTAAAAAGTCAACTTTACGCTCAGTATTGCCAAAAATCTCTCCTTCAACAAGTTCATGTAAAATGGGAAGGGGCCTCAAGTGACCTACTTGTGACAATGGGGAATAGCTTTTCATTCTTTTAAGTATCAGATAATATAGGCCTTATTTTCTATCATTAAATTAACTTCATAATAAAAAGGTGACCTTTTTTTTTTTTAACCTTCATTTTTCTTTAATGAAGCAACAGCATGAGAAATCTGGTCATATCATTTTATAACTGGGTGGTACAAAACTGCTGAAGCTAATAAAGTATTGACTGAGACAAGCAGAAATATGGACTAGGAATTGAAAACTGCCTGAGAAGCTAAATGGCATTACATTCCAGATTTGGTTTAAAGTGCATTAGGTGAGAGCTTAGTGTTGTCACTTTATTTTAAGCTGTCCCCTTAGAATGAAAATGGTAACATACGTTAATAAGAGCTCCCGGGAACAGTGATCTTTCGGGTCTAAACAGTATTATTCTTGCCTGATTTCCCTGGCCAGAACTTCCAATACTATGTTGAATAGGAGTGGTGAGGCAGGGCATCCTTTCAGAGCATCCTTGTCTTGTGCTGGTTTTCAAGGGGAATGCTTCCCGCTTTTACCCATTCTGTATAATGCTGGCTGTGGGTTTGCCATATGTGCCTCTTAATTTTTCAGGTATATTCCTTCAATACCTAGTTTATTGAGACTGTATGACATGAAGGGATGTTGAATTTTATAGAAAGCCTTTTCTGTATCTATTGAGATAATCATGTGGTTTTTGTCTTTAATTAGATAAATCATATTTATTGAGTTGCATATGTTTAATCAGCCTTGCATCCCAGGGAAGAAGCTTACTTGAATATGGTGGATAAGCTTTTTGATGTGCTTCTGGATCCAGTTTGCCAGTATTTTGTTGAGAGTTTTTGCATTGATGTTCATCAAGAATATTGGTCTGAAGATTTCTATTTTAGTTGTATCTCTGCCAGGTTTGGTATCAAGGTGATGCTGGCTCCATATAATTAGTTAGGAAGGAGTTCCTCCTCCTCAATTTCTTGGAATAATTTTAGTAGGAAATGTATCATCTCCTCCTCTCTGTACATCTGGTACATCTGGTAGAATTCAGCTGTAAATCCATCTGGTCCTGTGGTCCTGGCTTTTTTTTTTTTTTTTTTTTTTTGGTTGGTAGGCTATTTATTATGGCCTCAATTTTTGAACTCGTTATTGGTCTGTCTGGGGATTGAATTTCTTCCTGGTTCAGTCTTGGAAGGGTGTATGTATCCAGGAATTTATCCATTTCTTCTAGATTTTCTAGTTTATGTGCATAGAGGCGTTCATAATATTCTCTGATGGTTGTTGGTATTTCTGTGGGGTCAGTGGTGATATCTTTCTTACTGTTTCTGATTGTGTTTATATGAATCTTCTCTCTCTTCTTATTAGTCTAGCTAGCAGTCTATTTTATTAACTTTTTTCAAAAAGCCAGCTCCTGGATTCATTGATATTTTGAATTTGTGTGTGTGTGTGTTTGTGTGTGTGTGTGTCTCTATCTCCTTCAGTTCAGCTCTGATTTTGGTTATTTCTTGACTTTTGCTAGCTTTGGGATTTGTTTGATCTCGGTTCTCTAGTTGTTTTAGTTGTGGTATACGGTTGCTAACTTGACATCTTTCTACTTTTTGATTTGGGCATTCAGTGCTGTAATTTTTCCTTTAGTGCTGCCTTAGCTGTGTGCCAGAGATTCTGGTATATTGCATCTTTGTTCTCATTAGTTTCAAATATCTTCTTGATTTCTGCCTTAATTTCATTATTTACCTAAAAGTCATTCAGAAACAGGTTATTCCATTTCCATGTAACTTTATGGTTTTGAGATAATTTCTTAGTCTTGATTTCGAATTTGATTGTGCTGCTGTTTGTTATGATTTCAGTTATTTTGCATTTGCTGAGGTGTGTTTTACTTCCAATTATGTGATTAATTTTAGAGTAAGTGCCATGTTCCTATGAGAAGAATGTGTATTTTGTTGTTTTTGAGTGGACAGTTCTATAGATATCCATGAGTTGCATTTGATCCAGTGCTGAGTTCAGTTCCTGAATATTTTTGTTAATTTTCTGTCTCGATGATCTAATATTATTAGTGGGGTGTTAAAGTCTCCCACTATTATTGTGTGGGACTCTAGATTACTTTGAAGGTCTCTAAGAACTTGCTTTAAAGGGCATTCAGGTAGGAAGCAAGAAAGTCAAACTATCCCTGTTTGCAGATGACATGATCCTATACCTAGACAATCCCACAGTCAGCCCAAAAGCTTCTTAAGCTGATAAACAACTTCAGCCGACTCTCAGCATGCAAAATAAATGTGCAAAAATTATTAACATTTCATACACCAACAGCAGTCAAGCCAGGAGCCAAATCAGGAATAAACTCCCATTCACAATTGCCAAAAAAAAAAAAAAATAAGTTACATAGAAATACAGATAAGTAGGGAGGTGAAAGATCTCTACAAGGAACTACAAACCACTGCTCAAATAAATCAGAGATGACACAAACAAATGGAAAAACATTCCACATTCATAGATAGGAAGAATCAGTATCATTAAAATGACCATACTGCCCAAAACAATTTATAGATTCAATGACGCTCTCATTAAACTACCACTGACATTTTTTACAGAACTAGAAAAACTATTTTAAAATTAATTTGAAACCCAAAAAGAGTCTGAATACCCAAGGCAATACTAAGCAAAATTAACAAAGCTGGAGGCATTATGCTACCTGACTTCAAACAATACTACAGGGCTATAGCAACCAAAACAGCATGGTAGTGGTACAAGAACAGATACATAGAGCAATGGAACAGAACAGAGAACCCAGAAATAAGACCACACATCTAAAACTATCTGATCTTTTACAAACCTGAAAAAAAAAAAAAAACAAGCAACAGGGAAAGGATTCCATAATCAATAAGTGGTGCTGGGATAAGTGGCTAGCCATAGGCAGAAGGCTGAAACTGGACCCCCTTCCATACACCATATACAAAAATTAACTCAAGATGGTTTAAAGACTTAAATGTAAAATCCAAAACTATAAAAACACTAGAAGACAGTCTAGGCAACACCATTTAGGACATAGGCATGGGCAAAGATTTTATGAAGAAGATGCCAAAGGCAATTGCAACCAAAGCAAAAATTGACAATTGGTAGCTAATTAAGCTAAAAGCTTAAAGAGCTTCTGCACAGAAAAAGAAACTACCTGGAAACTGTTTTTTTTTTTTTTTTTTTTTTTTTTTTTTTTTTTTTTTTTTTTTTTTTTCTTTTTGAGACAGAGTCTCGCTCTGTCGCCCAGGCTGGAGTGCAGTGGCACGATCTCGGCTCACTGCAAGCTCCGCCTCCCGGGTTCACGCCATTCTCCTGCCTCAGCCTCTCCGAGTAGCTGGGACTACAGGCGCCCGCCACCACGCCCGGCTAATTTTTTGTATTTTTAGTAGAGACGGGGTTTCACCATGGTCTCGATCTCCTGACCTCGTGATCCGCCCGCCTCGGCCTCCCAAAGTGCTGGGATTACAAGCGTGAGCCACCGCGCCCGGCCCCTGGAAACTATTTGTAAACAGAGAGCCTACAGAATAGAAGAAAATTTTTGCAAATTATGCAGTTGACAATGGTCTAATATCCAGCATCTATAAAGAACTCAAAAACAGTTACAATAAAAAAATAAGCCCATTAAAAAGTGGGCAAAGGACATAAACAGACACTTTTCAAAAGAAGGCATACACACGGCCAAGAATCATATGAAAAAAGCTCAACATCACTGATCATTGTAATAGGCAAATCCAAACCACAATGACATATCATCTCACACCAGTCAGAATGGCTATTACTAAAAACTCAAAAAATAACAGATGCTGGTGAGGCTGTGGAAAAAGAGAACGTTAATACACTCTTGCTGGGAGTATAAATTAGTTCAGCCATGGTGGAAGACACATGCACGTGTATGTTCATTGCAGCACTATTCACAATAGCAATGACATGGAACCAATCTACATGCCCATCAATCATTGACTGGATGAAGAAGATGTGGTACATATATGCCATGGAATACTATGCACTCGTAAACAAGAATGAGACCTTGTCCTTTTCAGGGACACGGTCTTTATCCATGAGAGATAAAGAGAGGCCTTTATCCTTAGCAAACTAACACAGGAACGGAAAGACAAATACCACATGCTCTCAATTATAAATAGGAGCTAAATAATGAGAACACGTGGACACATAAAGGGGCACCTTTCAGAGGCTGGAGGGTTGGAGGAGGGAGAGGATCAGGAAAAACAACTAACAGGCCTAGGCTTAATACCTGGGTGATGAAATAATCTGTACAACAAACCCCCATGACACAAGTTTACTTATGTAATAAACCTACACTTGTATCCCTGGACTTAAAATAAAAATTTAAAAAAATTATACTATTCATAGGACAAAATGACCGTTTTGAAAAAGTTCTTGTTTGTTCATTTGTTCATTGTCATTTCTGTAATCCATAGAGGGAACTTCTTCTTTTGCCTCTTTATTCCTTTTGTGTCATTTTCCTATACAATTTTATGCCTTGAACGTTCTCAAAATATCTACACAAAGACCCTAGTTTTTGTGTCAATGATGAAGACTAACAATGCCTACTGCATGGAAGACTGAAAGGGATATATTTTAAATGACTAGTCTTAATAAGTACTCAATAAAATATCACTAATATTATTTAATCTGGGTTTCTATTAGATCAAATAGTCACTACTTTTCATTCTATTCTTTTTTTTTTTTGCAAACTTAGATCCTGTACTGGAAACTAATTTTAAAATTGTGTGCAAAAAAGAGAAATAATATGTTCATTTTGGGGATTATTATAACAGCTTGTTAGTAATATTTTGAAATTAGAAAAATACTGACAATGAAACCAGGGGCCCTAAATCATTTCCTCAAGCTCACACATTGAGCTAGTATCAGAAGCAAATAGAAACCTTGTCTTTTAACTTCCAATGATTGTACCATATATTTACATATCATAATTTGTGCAAAGCTTTTATAATACATTTTCCTCTCAATTAGTGCTTAAAATTATAACTCTATGACTTTAATTTTTAAAATTCTCAACTTGTTAAATATTTTGAGGCTGCCTTTCCTTTAAAATTTTCAAAAAAATACACTAGTATATCCCAAACTCCTTTACCTGCAATAGGAAGATCAGTTAGAATAAATCCAAAAGCTTAATAAAAACGGGATGTTGAAGGGAGAATTTTTTATGGAATTCATTTTAAATGTTCATATAACTCTTTGAGAAGTCATCAGCTTTCCTTTTATTTTAGATTATGTTATTGAATTATAATTTGTCTTCAATATTTTCTTTTATAAAAGACCTATACACATACCACACACACACCCACATACACACATGCACACACAGGTTTGGGTTTGAAGAGCAATGAACTAAAATTAAATTTCCTGGGTTAATAGGGTAAGAAGTTTGAAAAGCTTTCCCAAAATTCTTCCAAACTGACTTAAACACAATAAGGTTTGCAGCAACTCCATTAGCAAAGCTCGTTTAAGCTCAAAACAAAAATACACATCCATGCATATTCAAGATAGGAATGAACTCTAAGTTCAGACAGTCCATTCTTTAGCTCTTGAGAGTTTTTTGCTCTATTTTGCTTTAAAACATATTTTCATCTGCTTTAAATGAGGTAACTTGAACATACACAGACAAAAATGACCATCATAGAACACAATTGGGAGTACCAAGATCTGTTTTCCCAAAGTTTTCTCTGTGCAAGCTATAACAATTGTCAGTTAATTATACATTAGCTACTAAATTGAGATAGTGCCCTCAAAACATGCTCAGTTGTCTTTGTAAATAAGAGATTATTTTTTACGTAAGATATCAAAAACAGCTGGATAAAAATACTTGCTAAGCCAACAAAAAGTTTAATTTTGGCAGATTATTTTGAGAGAGACAAATGATTAGGTGATTTTCAGATTGGAAATTTATTAGAATGTTGATTTATCTTTTAATGTTTCCCAAGTACCTAGAATAGTACTTGACCCATATAGAAACTTATTTCATTATTATAAATGAAAAATGTCCTCTTGTGTTTAATCGCAAGGTAAAACACACATGCAAATAAACACAACTATTAAAAGCTGAAAAAGTTCACTTGCAGGAGGCTGTAAATTTTTCTCGCTCTCAAAATGTGCAAACCAAAAGAATATAACCGTCTTTAAACACTGTCATATAGAAACTCTTTGGTTTGGGAAAAGTCCCAAACAACTTCGCTTCCAGAGAAAAGATCTCATAACTTTGGTAATTGTTAATCAGTGGTAATCGTTATACATCTAGGTAAGATTATTTTACACATAAAAGCCAATGAATAAATACTTACTAGTGAACTGGATGACAATGTTCTTTTTTTTATTTTTTATTATTGTACTTTAAGTTTTAGGGTACATGGGCACAATGTGCAGGTTTGTTACATATGTATTCATGTGCCATGTTGGTGTGCTGCACCCATTAACTCGTCATTTAGCATTAGGTGTATCTCCTAATACTATCCCTCTCCCGTACCCCCATCCCACAACAGTCCCCAGAGTGTGACGTTCCCCTTCCTGTGTCCATGTGTTCTCATTGTTCAATTCCCACCTGTGAGTGAGAACATGCAGTGTTTGGTTTTTTGTCCTTGCGATAGTTTACTGAGAATGATGATTTCGAGTTTCACCCATGTTCCTACAAAGGACATGAACTCATCATTTTTTATGGCTGCATAGTATTCCATGGTGTATATGTGCCACATTTTCTTAATCCAGTCTATTGTTGTTGGACATTTGGGTTGGTTCCAAGTCTTTGCTATTGTGAATAGTGCCACAATAAACATACGTGTGCATGTGTCTTTATAGCAGCATGATTTATAGTCCTTTGGGTATATAACCAGTAATGGGATGGCTGGATCAAATGGTATTTCTAGTTCTAGATCCCTGAGGAATCGCCACACTGACTTCCACAATGGTTGAACTAGTTTACAGTCCCACCAACAGTGTAAAAGTGTTCCTATTTCTCCACATCCTCTCCAGCACCTGTTGTTTCCTGACTTTTTAAGGATGGCCATTCTAACTGGTGTGAGATGGTATCTCATTGTGGTTTTGATTTGCATTTCTCTGATGGCCAGTGATGATGAGCATTTTTGCATGTTTTTTGGCTGCATAAATGTCTTCTTTTGAGAAGTGTCTGTTCATGTCCTTTGCCCACTTTTTGTTGGGGTTGTTTTTTTCTTTTAAATTTGTTTGAGTTCATTGTAGATTCTGGATATTAGCCCTTTGTCAGATGAGTAGGTTGTGAAAATTTTCTCCCATTCTGTAGGTTGCCTGTTCACTCTGATGGTAGTTTCTTTTGCTGTGCAGGAGCTCTTTAGTTTAATGAGATCCCATTTGTCAATTTTGGCTTTTGTTGCCATTGCTTTTGGTGTTTTAGACATGAAGTCCTTGCCCATAGCTATGTCCTGAATGGTAATGCCTAGGTTTTTTTCTAGGGTTTTTATGGTTTTAGGTCTAACATGTAAGTGTTTAATCCATCTTGAATTAATTTTTATATAAGGTGTAAGGAAGGGATCCAATTTCTGCTTTCTACATATGGCTAGCCTGTTTTCCCAGCACCATTTATTAAATAGGGAATCCGATGTTCTTACAAAGCAAAGTAATATAACTATATTTTTAAAATCACCTAAAGGAAGAAATAATCTCCAGGCCTATCAGTTCAGAGAATATTTTCAAAAAAGAAAACATTAAAATGTAAACAATTTGTGGATTAGAAATTTTTCACTCTTGGAGCTCCCTTGGAGATCATTCAAATTAATCACTTTCCCCCAAATTTGAAACGTTGGAATTTTGTCCGTGACACCCCTGAAAGACCACAGGGCTTTTATCCAAACACTATACTTGAATATATAACCAGGAGAATCTGCTTCTGTACTTTTAGAATGCACTTTATTATTAGATTGAGGAGCCTAAATTTAGGGAGGGCAAACCTCCAATAGGCAATTTCCAGGCATCATTTCATTACCACCTATAAGAACATGATTTTCACATGAGAATATTAAGATTAATTAAATGACTTTTAACGTTTATTTCTTCTGTGATTGCAAATTTTCCTCATGTGTATGGTAGCAAAATAACGTAGAAAATAAAATTAAACAGTCTCACACTTTTAGTAGAACATCATGCCCTCAAAAAAGCTCAGACCAAGTGTTATAAGGCTTTAAACTACACCTTATGTAAATCTCTTGCTTTCTGGGATAAATGCCAAAAGCAATTTAGATATAGTCATACTTCCTGATAATGTTAACACCCTTCATGTTTGCTCATTTGAAGATCAGTTAATCACTAGTATTCATCAATCTAGGTAAGAGCTTCGTTACATATAGAGAGGGTAAATACTCATTAGTAAACTAATAACAATCATCACAGGAAAAAAAATGATCATCTTAATGTAAAGAGACAAAAGAAAAATCATAGCCCTTAAAATCCAGGGTCATGAATTTCAGCAACTCTTTGAACTGAAAAATTTCATGACAGAGGAGTATCTTATATATTAAGGAGTCTTCCCTTACTTAAATGCTAAATTATTCTGACATCCATAGCACACGGTCATCCAGGCTTTACATAAATACTCAGTCATTAGATGCTCACAAGCAAAGAGGCTGCACAGCAAAGTGCATATTAAAGGTCTATCAAGTATATTGGGTCTAGGAATTGTAGAAAAATAAATCTAATTAAATAATTTGTATTCAGAAGCTTCAATTTTTAAATAATGCCAAAATATCTAATGGTCTTTCTTAGCATGAGAAAGTTTTTACTAAGACTAGTGAAGTGCCACTAAGAATTTTTTTTAATTTTAAATTTCAATTGCTCTTTGGCATACTATGTAGAAACACAATTGAATTGGAAATGGTAATGTCATACCCTGTGAATTCACTAAATTTGTTTTTAGTTCTAGGAATTTTTTGTAAATTCCTTTGAGTTTTCTGTCTCGACAATCACAACACCGTGAACAAGGACAGTTTTACCTTTTTTCAACCTGTATTACGTTTTATTTCTTTCTTGTCTTATAACACTGTTTAGGGTCTCAATACAAAGTCAAAGGAGAGTGACAAAAGAGTACACCCTACCGTTTTCCCTGATTTTGGAGGGAAAACTCAGTGTTTTACACTGTGAATGTTATAGGGATTTTGTAGGTGCCCTCCATCAGGTTAAAAAGTTTTCCTCTATTGTTGGTTTGCAAAGAATTTTTATTAGGAATGGATATTAACTTTAGATGAATGCTTTTCTGTAATAATCATATGATTCTTTTTTTCAGTCTGTTAATAAAGTGAGTTGCATTGATTGGTTTTTGAATGTTGAACTGGCCTTCAATTCCTGGCATAAACTCCACTGCTTAGGTTATACTATCAATTTTACATATAAAAATTATTGGATTAGATTTACTAGCACTTTGAAAATATTTGTATCTCTGTTAATGAAGAATATTAGTCTGCAGTAATGTTTCGTTTAATGCCTTTGTCTGATTTGAGTATTAGGTTAATGTTGGCCATACAAAATCACTTGAGACATTTGCTCTCATCTTCTAATTTCTGGAAAAAATTATGAAGAGCTGATTGTATTCCATAAATATTGTATATAATTTACCAATGAAAGTATCTTTGCCTGGGGTTTTAAGAATAAAGTAACAAATTTCAATAGCTCTAAAAACTATTTAATTATTTATTTTTTCTTGAATCAGTTTTAGTAGTTAGTGCCTTCAAGGAACTTTCATTATGGAATAGAGTTGTTTTCAACTTGTTTGTACAGACTTGCTACAGAAACTTTCAAAATATTTTTCAAGCTAAAAAGACTATCTAATGGAAAGTCAAAAAATGAGTAAAGAATACTGGAACTAAAACTCTAAGATTAAATATAATATATGCTTATTTATTCCTCCTAATTTATTATATATACATATATAAGTCAAGATAATTATAACATTATGTTTCAGAAATTAAAACAGATAAATTTAATGCCTACAATACCAAACATTTAAAGGATGAGTGGTAGGCAAATAATGATAATGTTTCTGCCTTCTATATAAAGTAATAAAAATTAATTATAATTAAATGTAAAGCATTAAGGGCGTATATAATTTTTCTTAGAGCAATCAGTGAAAAACATGAAAATATGTTTAGCTAGAAAAGCAATGACAAAATTAAAATTAAACTTTGAAAATTGACAAATAACACAAAATATAGAAAAAAAAAACAGAAGGCAATAAAATACATGTAAAATATTACCCCCAACCCCAAAATATCACATTAAATATAAATTTAATAATAACACAACTTAAGGCAATACTGTCAGACTAAGACTAAATCAGACAGAACAAAATAAAGCAAAATGAAAATAGGACTCAACTCTAAACTGTTTACAAGAGGCAATCTTTAAATGAGAAAACAGTGTGCGAAAATAACTAAATACATAGATGTATAAAGAATACTAAAAAACCACTAATTTTAAAAAGTCACAGTGACCATATTAATATCAGAGCAAATATCAAAACAATATTGTAATGAGGTAAAGGAGAAAATTTTATGATGGCAAAGTGTCAATTTATTATGACAAAATAACAATCATAAACATCTATGCGCCTAATACGTTCTTATGTTAAAAAGGAACCAACATGTATATCTTTTTTGCAGCACAATTCACAATTGCAAAATATGGAATCAATCTTAGATGTAGATCAATTGATGTGTGGATAAAGAAAATAGTGTGTGTGTGTGTGTGTGTGTGTGTGTATCCATACTATGGACTACGCAGTCACAAAAAAGAATGAAATACTATATTTTGCAGTAACTCAGTGGAACTGGAGGCCATTATCCTAAGTGAAGTAACTCAGGAATAGAAATCCAAATACCACATGCTCTCACTTCTAAGTAGGAGCTAAGCTATGTGTACACAAAGTCATACGGAGTGGTTTAATGGACACTGGAGACTCAAAAGTGGGAAGGATGGAAGAGGGTGAGGAATGACAAATTATCTAACGGGTAAAATGTACACTATTCAGGTAATGGGTACAGTAAAATCTCAGAATTCACCACTATACCCAATTCGTTCATGTAATAACCAAAAACCACTTGTATCCCTAAAGCTATTGAAATAAAAAAAATTAATCTCCAGCATAAGGGTAGCCAGTTATTTCACTACCATTTATTGAATAGAGTGTTCTTTCCCCAGTGTATCTTTTTGTCTACTTTGTCAAAGAACCAGTGGTTACAGGTGTGCTGCTTTGTTTCTGGACACCTTGGTTCCATTGGTCTATGTATCTACTTTCATACCAGTATCATGCCATTCAGGTCACTGTACCCTTGTAGTATACTTTGAAGTTTGAGTAATATGATGCCACTAGATGTGTTCCTTTTGCTTAGGATTGCTTTGGCTATTTGGGCCCTTTTTTGTTTTCATATCCATTTTAGAATAGATTTCTAATACTATGAAAAGTGATGTTGGTAGTTTGATAGGAATAGCATTGAATATTTAAATTGCTTTGGGCAGTACATCCTTGTTAACAATATTGATTCCTCCTATCCATGAGCATGGAATGTTTTTCCATTGTTTCTGTCATCTCTGATTTCTTTCAGCAGTGTTTTGTCTGAATTCTTGTTGCAGGGATCTTTCATCTCCCTAGTTAGCTGTATTCTTGGGTGTGTGTGTGTGTGTGTATTGTGAATTGGATTACATTTTTGATTTGGCACTCAGCTTGGATGTTATTGGTGTATAGAAATTCTACTGATTTTTGTACATTGATTTTGTATCCAGAAAGTTTGCTGAAGTTGCTTAACAGATTGAAGAACTTTTGGGCAGAGACAATGGGATTTTCTAGATATAAAATTATATCCTCTGCAAACAGAGAGTTTAACTTCCTCTCTTACTATTTAGATGTCTTTTATTTCTTTCTCTTGCCTGACTGCTCTGACTAGGACTTCCAGTACTACCTTGAACACAAGTGGTGACAGTGGGCATCCTTGATCCCATCTTACCTCTTCTGTTGAAGAGATTCCTTAAGATCTCTACAACAAGAATTGAGAGCTTCCTTTTCTCTATACACAAAATCAGCTCAAGATGGATTAAAGATATAAAACATAAAGCTATTAAAACTCTTGAAGAAAACTGAGGAAATACCATTCTAGACATAAGCCGTCAGAAAGATTTTTTTGGCAAAAATGCCAAAAGCACTTGTGAGAAAAACAAAATTGAAGAATGAGATCTAATTAAACTGAAGAGCTTACAGCAAAAGAAACTATCAACTGAGTAACTATATAACCCACAGAATGAAAGAAAGTATTTACAATCTATGCATCTGATAAAGGTCTAATATTCAGAATCTATAATAAACTTATATTAACAAGCCAAAAACAACCTCATTAAAAAGTTGGCAAAGGACATGTTTCAAAAGAAGATACATACATGGCCAAGTAGCATATGAAAGAATGCTCAACATCATTACTCTTTGGGGAAATGCAAATTAAAACCACAATGAGATACCATCTGACAACAGTTAGAGTGGCTATTATCAAAAAGTCAAAAATAACAGATGCTGGTGAGGCTGTGGAGAAAAGGGAATGCTTACACACTGTTGGTGAGATTGTAAACTAGTATAGCCAATGTGGAAAGGAATTTGGTAATTTCTCAAACAACTTAAAACAGAACTATCATTTGACCCAGCAATCTCATTATTGGGTATATACTCAAAGGAATATAAATTATTCTATTATAAAGACACATGTATGTGTATGTTCATCATAGCACTCTTCACAATGGCAAAGACATGGAATAAGCCTAAATGCCCATTAACAGTAGACTGGATAATTAAAATGTAGTACATACATATGCCATGGAATACTATGCAGCCATAAAAAATGAGATCGTGTCTTTTGAAGCAACAAGCATGAAGCTGGAGGCCATTATCCTAAGCAAACTAATGCAGGAACAGAAAACCGAACACCACATGTTCTCATTTATAAGTGAGAGCTCAACATTGAGTATGTGTGGATATAAAAGAAGGGAACAGTAGATTCCAGGGCCTACTTGAGTGTGGTGGATGGGAGGGGAGTGAGAATCAAAAAACTAGTCAGGGAGAATACTTTTTACCTGGGTGATGAAATAATCTGTACACCAAACCCCCGTGACACACAATTTATTTATAGAACAAGCCTGCACATGTATAACTGAAACTAAGAGTTAAAATAAAAAAAATTTAAATGAAACATTTCAATAGACATTTGTTCAAAAAAGATATTCAAATGAGCATTAAGTACGTGAAAAGATGTTGAACACATCATTAATAAGGAAATGAAAATTATAAACACAATGAAATACTACTTCATAGCCAGGAGGACTGCTACATTATAAAAGACAATTATTATTATTATTGGAGAGAATGGGCAGATATTTGATCCTAATTTATTTTTTGTATGCTGACATGCTGGCAAGTTGATGGAAATATGAAGTGGTGCGACTACTTTGGAAAATAGTTTGACAATTCATCAAATATTAAGCATATAGTTAGTATATCTCCAATAACTCTGCCCTTAGGTATATGCTGAATTGAAAAGAAAACATATAACCACAATAAAACTTATACATAACTGTTCATAGCAAACTTATATTAAAAAATAGACTGGCCGGGCACAGTGGCTCAAGCCTGTAATCCTAGCACTTTGGGAGGCCGAGGTGAGCGGATCACGAGGTCAGGAGTTCGAGACCATCCTGGCCAACATAGTGAAACCCTGTCTCTACTAAAAATACAAAAAAATTAGCAGGGCGTGGTGGCGGGCGCCTGTAGTCCCAGCTACTCGGGAGGCTGAGGCAGGAGAATGGCGTGAACCCGGGAGGCGGAGCTTGCAGAGTGCCGAGATGGTGCCACTGCACTCCAGCCTGGGGGACAGAGCCAGACTCTGACTCAAAAAAAAAAAAAAAAAAAGTCACACACTCATTTAGCCAGGCGCGGTGGCTCACGCTTGTAATCCCAGCACTTTGGGAGGCCGAGGCGGGCAGATCACGAGGTCAGCAGATCGAGACCACAGTGAAACCCCGTCTCTACTAAAAATACAAAAAAATTAGCCGGGCGTGGTGGCGGGCGCCTGTAGTCCCAGCTACTCAGAGAGGCTGAGGCAGGAGAATGGCGTGAACCCGGGAGGTGGAGCTTACGGTGAGCCGAGATTGCGCCACTGCACTCCAGCCTGGGCGACAGAGCGAGACACTGTCGCAAAAAAAAAAAAAAAAAAAAAAAAAAAAAAAAATAGAAAGAACCCAAAATTCAAATCAACTGATGAAAAAGTAAACAAAATGTAGTATATTCCTGCAATGAAATATTTTTTAACAATTAAAAGTACAAAGTACTAACACATGGCCCATATTGATGAAACTTGCAAACTTTGTGCTAAGGGAAAAAGACCAGTCAGGAAAAGACAACATACTGTATGATTCCATTTATATGATATATTCAGAATAGGCAAATCTGTAGAGATAGGCAGTGGATTTATGGTTGTCTAGGTCATGACCTATTATCTTGTTACAATGGCATAAGCTTTATCATAGCAGCAGAATAGAGGCTCACACATCAGATGTTTCTTAAATGATGATACTAGGAAAGACAGTGAAAAATTAGGTTTAATAAATACATATTAAAAACAACTGTTTAAGTGATTCAACAAATCTTTGTGTTATTTACAGTCATATCAGTTTATGAAAAACTCACAGAAGTAGACAAATTTCCCATGTCATTGATTTCATAAATATTACAGGTTTCTATTGGAGGATAGAATGTGGAAATAAAATAAGGGTTATCAAACAACCTGAGTTGTAATCAAAATATTATTTTTAAAATAATTTAAATACTTAAAAATATGATAGGATATATGTTTTTAATCTTTCCTTCCTTTTTCTCACCCCTTCCCTTCCTGTCTCACTTCATTTCTTATTCTTTTTCTTTCTTAATAGCTACTGATTCTTATATAGTTTCATAGCCTGTAATTTCCTTGGTCACAGTACTAATAACCAGCAAAGCATTAGTGTTTGATTAAATCTTCAGAAACAATGGTTGTCCTTAATGAACCAATAGAAAATCATCACTAGGGTACTTTTATTCTCATAGGCATTGGTGCCAGCATGACTGAGACTTGAAATCACAGATGAAGTTTATAATCATTCGTGATTATAAATGGCAATTATACATCTGCTGTGAAATAACTAACATTGAATACAAGGGATTTAGAAGATAGTTTCTGTTAATTTGTCTCCTTTTCTGCAAAATAATGTCTAAAACACAATGTTTATATATAAGTTGTCTCATAATTTTTTCAACAATTATATGTTTACACATATGTATATACGTGTATATACATACTGATATTTCCTTTGTTTAATATCCTTAACCTGAAAAATTGGTTACATTTTTATTGTAAAATAGATAAATTATACTGTCATATCATATTGAGGGATGTAGCCTCTAGAATTAATAAATACATTTCATAGTTATAACAAGTTCACTTGTATATGGTACAACATTCTAAGTATATTGTGTGTATTATCACACATAATTCTTGTAATGATCACATAAGACAGGAAGATAAGGAGCAAATATGTAGAATAAATTGTCCAAGATCATAAAAATATCATAAGTATTTGAGTCTTTCTTTGGAAATATAATAATAAAATATAATAATGTCTTTTGCATCTTCAAGAAAGTGTTATAGACATGTAGTTTGTGAAGCTGACACTGCTTTGCTATCTACTACAGTGGAAAGATCTTGATACATGACTTCCCAATTGCTGCCTATGTTGTATTGCTGACTTGAAGAATTTAAAATATGAAAAGATTATATCAGGGCATGGTGACTCACACTTGTAATCCCAGCACTTTGGGAGGCCGAGGCGGGTAGATCAGTTGAGGTCGGGTGTTAAAGACCAGACAGACTGGCCAACATGGTGAAACCCTGTCTCTACTAAAAATACAAAAATTAGCCAGACGTGGTGGTGGATGACTGTAATCCCAGCTACTAAGGAGGCTGAGACAGGAGAATCACTTGAACTTGGGAGGCAGAGGTTGCAGTGAGCCAAGATAGTGTCACTGCATTCCAGCATGGGTGATGGAGTGAGACCCCATCTCATTTAAAAAAACTCATAAAAATAAATATTATATTATTTATATATTATATATAATATATATTAAATTACTTATATATAGACACTTATTTTGACATCTATTATTTAGAATATTTATAGTAGAAACCAAATTGGGCCAGCTGAGTCAAATCGGGGAAATATAAAGATCATTTTCTGTGGAAGCTGGGGAAGAAACTGAACTCAAGAGAATGTTTTAGAAATACAAATAAACCAACAATTGATGCTTTTATTTCCTCTAGTCTTTGCATTTCTTAAAAAATCGGTCCTTTATTTCTCTTTATCAGTTGCAAATTGGATAGATTCTCTTTGGCTCTCTGGAAGAAGGGAAAAACCATGGCATCTCACAGACCCTGTTTTAACAGATCACAGTGATAGTAGCTTTACATAGTTCCAAGTGATATTCATCTTGATTTTAGTCCTCATTCCAATATTTTAGATGGGGGAATATGACTGGCCTATTTTTGGTCAAGGCATATACCTGATCCAACTAACTCTGACCAGAACAATTTCATGAAGGAAAAATATAACTGCAGAAGAAGATACTTAATGGATTAGGAATTGAGAATATATTTTGCAGAGACATGGCTATTATTGGGTCAGGAGTCACATTACCAGGTGTCCTTCCAGAATGCAAGGAATATTAAATGTCAAGGAAGATGGGACTGGGCCAAATCTTGTGCTTGAAAGCAAATATCAATAATATTAAATAATAAATCTAGTTCAATGTTTTAACAATTTGGCTATTTCTCTTCAAATCTTATCAACTAACCATTAATGAATAATACTCTGAGGCAGATATTATTTGGGATACACACTGCTAAGTCTAAGAAGTATATATGGGCAAGTATACCACTGTCAGATTATTTAGTCTGAGGACTGCCTTTGTGAGAATCCTTTTCTCTCTGGGCTTTAATCAGAATTGGCCAAAGATAAATGCTTAATGAGGTTTGGAAGGCATATGGCAGCAGCAGCCATTCCTCTCAGGAAGTCTTTAAGGCCAGATGAAAAATGGTCAAATAACAGAGGTACTCGGTGGGTCTCAGCTTGTCATCACTCTCCTCGGCTCCACATCCACTTGTCTTCCTAACTGCCAGCCCTGATCAAAAACAGGAGCCCTCATCCCAACACCAGATGCTTGGCTGCAGATCCATAGAGTAGTAGCTATACAGAGAAAACAAATTCTTCCAGATCTATCTGTGGGCTTCTCCTGAGTATCCTACTTTGCCAGATAGACATGTTGGATTTCTCAGATTTCCCTGTACATCAAATTGCACACGCCTGCAGTTAACTTCAGGATTCTCATATATTCCAGCTCTTTCTTTCACTTTCTCATCACCTCCTACAATTGTATCTATAATCTGCATCCCTTTATACATTTAGTTGCAGCTCCACTGTTCAAAAGGTAACTGACAACAGAGCTAAATAGCTAACCTACCTATGATGTTCGATGTTGCCATTACCGGTGGATTGACATGAGTTTCTAAAGATGACGAAAAATAATAATCATAATCCTTCTTGAACTGGCCCTAATATTCTCTGCCATATATTGGGAACTTCTATTATTTTATGGGAGCTTATAAACATGCCTCTATTCTTATGCATGTACTTGTTTTCCTTTCCTAAAATAGTTTATTATTATTCTTTGTTTGGATAAATCAAGCTCAGTGCAAGAAGTCACTTTCATTTGTATACTTTCCTCAGGTATATTTACTTCTCCCAATATGCCTCTGCATCACTTTATATACATTCCTTTTACTAAAACTATCACTTTTTAAATAATTATTTATTTGTATCAGAATTTATTTTTATGACTCAGTTCTGTTACCTGGAGATAAAGACCAAGTTCATTAGCCAGTATAGTACTTGGTATACAGTGCATGATTAAGAACCTATTGTAGAATCAATAAAAAGTTGTGTTAATCCTAAAAGGACCATTAAATCTAAAGTGAACATTAGTGTCTTTGATAGTTTTAAAAATCACTTCAAAAATTTTAACAGCCTCCTCATTGAGATGTGGGATCTGTAATTTTTCTCCTAGAATGTAGCAAGGCATATGAACACTTGGCCAAAAAAGTACAATATAGGTGACTCTATATGACTTTTGCCTACATCATAAAATGTTACTTAAAGGTAGCATCTACGTGGTTCTCCTAGGATGCTAAATCTTAGAACTCTCTCTTGCTACATCCACCTTTTGGAACCCAACCACTATGCTATCATAAGCTTAAACCATATGGAGATGCCATGCATAACTACTAGACTGGGAAGGCCTAGTTGAGCTTGAACTTCAGCCTATCCAGCCTTCGTGAAAACAGATGAGTGAAGGAGTTATCTGAGGTCACATTCTCCATCCCCAGCGTTCTAGCTCCCTGCCATTTAAATCTGGTCTCACTCCAGTAACCTTTGGTTCAACCCAGTAGATGCCATAGAAATTACAGAGTCATCTCCTCTGTACCATATTCAGATTTCTGATGGATAGAAACTTTGAGCATAATAATCTGTTTTTATTGTTTAAAATTAGTATATTTTGGAGTTTTCTTTTTATGGTGCAAAAATTACTGAAACAGATTTTGGTAACTGGGAGTTAATACTGGTGGAACAAAAACCTAAAAATATGCAATATTGGTTAATGGAAGAGTTGGTGAGCGGAATCCTGATAAGCCTCAGGAAGGCTGTTTTTCAGAGCTCAACAGAACATGAGGACAATAATACTGGAAGCTGCAGTAAAGGGAAAATAAAGTAACCAATAAATTTGATAATCATGCTAAGAAGAGTTGTTAAATATATTTCCTGGCTTTTTCTAGATATCTATGAGGGAGCAGAGAGATAAAGTCAAATTAACTTAAAATACATTGCTTAACTTTGAGTAGAATTGGGAAGAAATATAAAGAGCTTAGGTCAGTAATGCCCGCCAGCTGGGGCTTCTCAGAGTAAGAAAGGACCACAGGGTAATGTCAAAGCTAGTGTGTTAATAGAAAAATGTGGACTGGAGTTGAAGATAATGCTAAGGGTATGACTTAAAAACCCTTTAATAAGACCTCAGAAAGAGATAAGTTGGTGCCTCACAGACCCATGCAGACAGACAAAAGCCCTTCTAAGAGTGTATCCCCTCTAAATCGTATTTAGAGGATTTGCTAAATAGGGTCTTGTTTAGCAAATCCTCTCTATTAAACAATAGGGCTTCTAAAACTCTCAAAACAGACTCATAGGGGGCCCAATACAGACAAGGGTTTATCTCAAAAAGATGTGAGTATGTATTAGTCCGTTTTCATGCTGCTGATAAAGACATGCCTGAGACTGGGCAATTTACAAAAGAAAGAGCTTTCATTGGACTTCCTTAATAGTTCCATGTGGCTGGGGAAGCCTCACATTAATGGCAAAAGGCAAACAAGAGCAACTCATGTCTTACGTGGATGGCAGTAGGCAAAGACAGAGAGCTTGTGAAGGGGAACTCCTCTTTTTAAAAACCATCAGATCTCATGAGACTTATTCACTATCACAAGAACAGCATGGGAAAGACTTGCCCCCATGATTCAATTACCTCCCACTGGGTGCCTCCCACAACACATGGGAATTCAAGATGAGATTGGGGTAGAGACACAGCTAAACCATAAAATTCCACCCTGACCCCTCCCACATTTATCATCGTCTCCCAATCATGCCTTCTCAACAGTCCCTCAAAGTCTTAACTCATTTCAGCATTAACTCAAAAGTCCACAGTCCAAAGTCTCATCTGAGACAAGGCAAGTCTCTTCCACCTATAAGCCCGTAAAATCAAAAGCAGGCTAGTTACTTCCTAGATACAATGGGTGTACAGGCAATGGGTAAACACAGCCATTCCAAATGGGAGAAATTGGCCAAAAAAAGGGGATATAGCCCCCATGCAAGTCTGAGCTCCAGCGAGGCAGTAAAATCTTAAAGCTCCAAAATAATGTCTTTTGATTCCATGTCTCATACCTAGGTCATGCTGATACAACAGTTGGGTTCCTATGGTCTTGGGCAGCTCTGCCCCTGTGGTTTTGCAGGGTACAGCCTCCCTCCCAGCTACTTTCATGGGCCAGTGTTGAGTGTCTGCAGCTTTTCCAGATGCAGAGTGTAAGCTGTTGGTGGATCTACCATTCTGAGGTCTGGAGAACAGTGGCTGTCTTCTCAAACCTCCACTAGTCAGTTCCCCAGTAGGGACTCTGTGTGGGTGCTCTGACCCCACATTGCCTTTCAACACTGCCCTAGCAGAGGTTCTCCATGACAGCCCCACCCCTGCAGCAAACTTCTGCCTGGACATCCAGATATTTCCATACATCTTCTGAAATCTAGGCAGAGGTTCTAAAACCTCAGTTCTTGACTTCTGTGTACTTGCAGGCTCAACACCATGTGGAAGCTTGAGGCTTGCACCCTCTGAAGCCACGGCCTGAGCTCTACATAGGCCCCTTTCAGCCACAGCCCAAGTTCTATGTTGGCCCCTTACAACCATGGCTAGAGTGGCTGGGACGCAGGCCACCGAGTCCCTAGGCTGCACAAAGCACAGAGATCCCGGGCCCAACCCACAAAACCACATTTTCCTCCTAGGCTTCTGGGCCTGTGATGGGAGGGGCTGCCGTAAAGACCTCTGACATGTCCTGGAGACATTTTCCCTGTTGTCTTGGGGATTAATATTTGGCTCCTCATTACTTATGCAAATTTCCACAGCCAGCTTGAATTTTTCCTCAGAAAATGGGATTTTCTTTTCTATCACATTGTCAGGCTGCAAATTTTCTGAAATTCTATGCTCTGCTTCCCTTATATAAGGGACTTGATTCCCTTATAACAGCAACCAAGTCACCTCTTGAATGCTTTGCTGCTTAGAAATTTATTCTGCTAGATACCTTAAATCATCTCTCTCAAGTTCAAAGTTCCACAAATCTCTAGGGCAGTGGCAAAATGCCACCAGTATCTTTGCTAAAACATGACATGAGTCACCTTTGTTCCAATTCCCAACAAGTTCCTCATCTCCATCTGAGACCACCTCAACCTGGACCTTATTGTTTATATCACTACCAGCATTTCTGTCAAAGCCATTCAACAAGTCTCTATGAAGTTCCAAACTTTCCCACATTTTCCTGTCTTCTTCTTAGCCTCCCAAACTGTTCCATCCTCTGCCTGTTACCTAGTTCCAAATTCGCTTCCACATTTTGGGGTATCTTTTCTGCAACGCTCCACTCTACTGGTACCAATTGACTGTATTAGTCAATTTTTACACTGCTGATAAAGATATGCCCAAGACGGGGCAATTTACAAAAGAAAGAGGTTTAATTGGACTTACAGTTCCATATGGCTAGGGAAGACTCACATTCATGGCAGAAAGCAAGAAAGAGCAAGTCACGTCTTACCTGGATAGCAGCAGGCAAAGAGAGAGAGCTTGCTCAGGGGAACTCCTCCCTTTAAAACCATCAGATCTCAAGAGACTTATTCACTATCACAAGAAAAGCATGGGAAAGACTTGCCCCCATGATTCAATTACCTCCCACTGGATCCCTCCCAAATCACATGGGAATTCAAGATGAGATTTGGGTATGGACATAGCCAAACCATATCAGTCTGTATCTAATTGAATAAATCTCAGTGATATTTTTTAAATATCCACAATCTTTTTAAGAACAAAATATACTGGGAGAAGTACTACCACTCAAATGGAAAAGGGCAGAGATAGAGCAATATAAGACAAGACTTCCTATCACTGAACTTCCATTTACACAAACAAAAAATAATTATCTTCGTGTTCTATTTCCTATGGAGGATAGTAAGATAAGTCAAAGGACAAAGACAAGACATATGAAGAATTATCTCCAGACAACAATATGAGCTTGAATCACAGAAGTGACAACACATGCTGGCTGGATCAGAAATGTTCTGGACCAGTAACGATTTTGTGTGTCATTTTTTCCTCATTTTAAATAAGCCAAGCTGCATTTAAGTTTATTGAATACCTGTCTAATTATTGTTGGCTGAATGTGTGGGCATATAAAGTGTTTCTTTTTTTAAACAATTTCAACTTTTAGATACAGGGAGTACATGTGTGGGTTTGTTATCATGGATAACATCATGGAGATATTCCATGATGCTGAGGTGTGGGGTTCAGATCCCATCACCCAGGTAGTGAGCATAGTATCCAACAGGTTGTTCTTCAATCCACACACCCCTCCCTCCCTTCCCGCTCCGGTAGTCTGCTTTGTCTGTTGTTCTCATCTTTATGGCCTCGTGTGCTTAATGTTTATCTCCCTTTTTTTTTTTTTTTTTTTTTTTTAGATGGAGTCTCACTCTGTCACCCAGGCTGGAGTGCAGTGGCATGATCTCAGCTGACTGCAACCTCCATCTCCTGGGATAAAGTGATTCTCCCACCTCAGCCTCCCAAGTAGCTTGGATTACAGGTATGCACTATCATGCCTGGCTAAGTTTTGTATTTTTAGTAGAGACGGGGTTTCACCATGTTGGTCAGGGTGGTCTTGAACTCCTGACCTCAAGTGATCCACCCATCTCAGCCTCCCAAAGCACTGGGATTACAGGCGTGAGCCACCACACCTGGCCTAGCTCCTTCTTATAAGTGAGAACATGCAGTAGTTGACTTTCTGTTCCTGAATTAAATGTATTTCTTTAATTCACAGGTCTTCAGATTGAGAGGAGCAGAACATGAGGTACTGAACTCAAGAGGTCTCACCTGCACTTGGACCTGATTTACATGACAAGTTTCTGGCCTGATTCAGTAACATGATACAATCTTATGTGGGGTATTTGGAGGTGGAACATGTATTTTTCATGGGGAAGAATGTAAATAATCCATGGAATAAAAATTGTGACATTTTAAAATATGGCCTCAGAATCCTTTGCACTCCTCTCATTAAGAAGTAAGGTCTATGAGTTTCCCTTTGAATTTGAGTGGGCTTTTGACTTCCTCAATCAATATTGTAAGTTTCAAATAATGTTATGTGACTTCTAAATCTAGATTATAAAAGGTCTTGCAGATGTCGCATAATTTTTTTTAAAATTACACCAAAATCATTTTTGCGTAATTCTCCTTCCTGGAGCTTTCATTCTTGTGCATTCCCTCCCAGAATCCCAGAATCTAGCCACTACACTGTGAGAATTCCAAGCCTCACAGAGAGGGTCTGTGTAGGTTCAAAGTTCTAGCGTCCCAGTTGAGACTGTCCTTAAGCCACCACACCCCGAAAAACAGACTGTGGGTAGAGTTTATATTGGAAATGTTTTCTCCAGTCTTAGTTGTCCCAGTCCCCGGCTGCTAGAGGTATCTCCAGCTGTTTAAGAGATCTCAACTGAGGTACCAGATATGGTAAAGTTCTAAAATGCCACTCCTATTCTGTATACCCTAATTTCCAAATTCACATAATTTGTAACCATAATAAAGCAATTGCAATCATGTACTACTAAAATATAGGATATTTTAAACACAGCAACTTTAACTAAAAGAAGGATTGACATATTTTGCTACATTGAAGTCATGCTCTCTGTAGCCAAGAGACTCTCTTTTCACTCCTTTTTAATTAAACTCATACTTCCTCCAACTCATACTTGTGAAATATCATTATTTATGAGTATTGAGCAAAACATTATTCAAAACTACATATACAGCACTTATTCCTTTAAATGGTCCATGTCTTTTTGAAAACCTTCACAGCTAGGCCTTCGCTGTTTTCTAGTTAAATTCCTGCTAATCTAACCTAAATTATCAGCAACATCTCAAGGATAACTATGGAGGAAATGTTCCACCACTTGAAATAAACAAGGATAAAAGAAAATTCATCTTTGGCATTTTTTACTCACTGTAAAATTAAGTATATGGAGAAGGTACAAATGCATATCTACCTGTACACATGGTTATTACTGGCAAAATGTGCAAAATAGAACTCTGTCCTTATTGCTCTTTTATGTCGTAAACCCCCAGTATAAAGCCAAAGTCTTCTCTCCATATAGTATTTATACACTCTGATTCTGTTCAGGTCTGTAAGACCTCATAAACAGTTGTGTAATATAGATTAGGTTATCATTTCCTAGAAGTACACACACACACACACACAAAGTATATAAAACATTAAACACATAGTGTGAAATTGGCAGATTAGGAGACATTACACTAGATCATTCCATAAAAAATAATAATTTATTTCCTTTGTTCTATGAAAATATAAACTTCTTGCTATAGACACTGGAACTTTATGTTTCCCCAAAATCCATATGTTGAAATCTAATCCTCCATGTGAGAGTATTAGGGAGTGGAGACTTTGGGAGGTGATTAGGTTATGAGGATGGAGTCCCTACGAATGCAATAAGTGCCCTCATAAAAAAAGAAAGCTCCACTGTTCCCTTCCTCCATTTGAGGACACAGAAGGAGGATGCCATCTATTAATTAAAAGGCAGGGTTTCACCAGACCCCAAATATACGCATCTTAATCTTGGACTTCTTAACCTTTAGAATTGTGAGAAATAAATTTCTATTGTTTATAAGCCCTCAAGTCTATGGCATTATGTTTTAACCACTTAAATGGACTAAGACTCTTCTCAGATCATTCTTCATAATGGAGAACCTATAACAAAATAAACTATGGTTGCAATCTTATTACCATAAATTTTCTATAGAGTTCAAGACCTCTCAATATATCACCTATATAGAACAATATACCAATCCGTTGAAGGACAAAACCAGTACTCAGTGACATATGTAATTGATGTGACTATATTCGACCACTGGACCAAAGAATTTCTAAGAGATTTAGTATTTAGTAAGGCAATCTACCAAACCACTGAGATGGTTCCAGAAGTGATATAGGTGATATGTAAAAATTAAAACCCACTCATCCTTACTGGTAATAACACAGATGCTGGCATCAGATGACTGATGTTTTCTGTCTTGCCTGGAGCTGTTTATGTTCTGCCTTATTTGTAAAAAGCCAGAAGCATCTCTGAGAACAATCAGATGTTCACCTCTTCTACAGAAATTTAATGACCATTGTGTCAATTTCTTCACAGTTCTCCCCCATTGGCACGTTGATAAATGATAGTCTGAAGCTTTGACATAAAAACCTGAACTCTACCTGTGTACAGAACAGAAACAGAATAAGAGTGAAAAAACAACTATACTGAAAGCAAATTGAAGAGAATTGTGAACTTTCTTCTGAATGAATATATTTTGCTTGACAAGTTTAGCTTCCATAAAAATCTGAAATCTAGAATGTCTGTCCTATTATTTATTCATAATCTTGTAACTTTATGGGAGATATTTCCCCATTATTCTTTATGAACACTTGATATTCTTTTCATTAGAGAAGATACCTGCTTCATTCTCAAGCAATGCCTTCACTAAACACTAAGCACTTCAAAGAAGTTGCCTGTGTGTAATAAAGCAATGTGCTAATCTTGACAGATGACCTTGCTTATTTCTCTGCAGGAAGTGTTTAGTTATAAAGGAGAATTGTATCTATACAACATTTATCAAAGCACAGATTCAGGAGGAAAAACCAGGGCTAATTCCACCTTAAACATCGAACAATACACAGCACCCACTCATTGTTCTTTTATCACCTGGAAATTCCTTACTATGTTAATTTGCTTATTTTTTGGAATGCTTTCTACTTGCTGGATGCTGTTTTTCCATTGTGATAGAGCAGTAAACAAAAGAGACTTACAAAGCTTGAAGAGAAGGTGGGACTACAGAAATCAGACAGATAGATAAACTTAAAAGTGCCAATTAGTTAGTTCCAACTTGGATAAATCCTATAAAGAAGTAGAAGCAGCAGCAAGATTATACAATAAATTCCCCTTCTAGCATTGAAGATCAAGGAGTCTTCAAAGAGGACACGAAATTTATTAATCTATGACAAGCCCATTAGCTGAGGAAAAGTGCTTCAGGCAGGGAAAAAAACATGTGTTAAGACCCTTCGGTGGGGTGGGAAGAAGCTTGGAAACAGAAATAATACTGTTGTGATTGGATTAATAGAGAATTCAGGGTGGGCGGGGCCCGGTGAAGCAGTGTTAAAGGTTTTGGCCTTTAGAAGAAAAGCCATAGGAAATTCCTGAAAGCCTCTAAAGAGAGAATCAGTGGTGTAGAAAACGTATTGGAGGAGAATACCAGCAGGGACAGGAAACATGTAAGGAGGCTATTGCAAGAACCACAGAAGAGATGATAGTGGCTTAGCCTGCCTGCAGTGATAGCAACGTGAAAGAAAAACAAACACATTCAAGACATGTGTAGAACTAAAACTGACAGAATATATTTGATTAGATATGGGGATGCAAGAGAAGATATCAAAGACAACTTAAGGTTTCTTAGCTTGTGTGATCATTGCTGTTAAAATCACTTATTTATACCTGTGTGAAAATAAAATCAGATTGTCAACTAAGATTCACAAGAATCAAATATTTTTACTTAGTATTAAATTTTACTGTAACTAAATGATGAAAGCAACAATTAAAATAGGGAAAAGTCTAGTCCTCTAATGATAGCTCCCTGTCTTTGTTTTTTTTTAACATTACAAAGTATGTTGTCCATATTAAAAATGTTCAGTCTCTAATAAAAGTATAGTTTCAACAAAAGCAAGCAATGGCCATGAGTTCATAGAGTCCAAATTTATTTACCATAAGCAATCCTGGACAGATCATGAATAGCCTGCTAAAAGCACTCCAAATAAAGAACTCTCCCAGTAGTAAACATTGTCATATCTATTATTAGCATGTTTATAAGGAGATCTGACCAGGTTACTTTTCTTTTCTGACCTTCTCCCAGATATAAGAAAAAATAGTTTGTAATCCCTTTGCTATTCTTGTCCTTCCCACTGGGCATAGAAATTCAGAAAAGTACTCATTTTACTTTTTTATTAAAAAAATATACTGGGAAAAATAAACACATTTTCTTCAAAATTTCTAGAAAGAAAAGTAAACGTTTGAACTTAACTTTAAGTAGCCATTTCAAGAATCAAGAATCTCCTATTTACTTGTGCTATGAAAGAGAGTAGTTATTTTCAAATTTAAATAAAAACACTTATGAAATGAGAATATGTTAACTAAATTATTGGGAAAAAACCATAAAAATAGCAAAAAGCAGAGGAGCAACTTTATTCTGATGTCCCAAGGACTACAACAGAGTATTTTATGCTAATTGTGTAAATTGAAAAAGTATATGCAAAAAAGTGTTCATTCCACAAACCATTTGAAATGCCTACTGAGAGGGAGTTGTGAAGAATCAATAATTCCTATATTCCAACTAGTATACCTTCAAACTATATGGCCTTACAATTTTTTAGACCAATATACCCACCCACAAATCTACAGGGACAAAAGTGAATTACAGGCTATTTACAAGCTTCTATAAGCTGTATAATTTGTACAGTGTTAAGTTTGCTAAGGCTTTGGAAGACACAAGTGATGCTTAAACCAGCAGTCCAGGTTCCTCTCACAAATACCTTCAAATATCGTAACCGTTTATCCATCCCCAATATCAGTAATGGAAGCCTCTGGGTGCTAAGGAGATAAAGGCTTCTAAGAAAAGAGATTCCTGTCTTCTTTACAGAAGAAAGCAAAGTTTTACTTTTGTATCCCATATTACCCTAGATTATTCTCCCAGCATCAACTCCCATTAAATTAACAGACGCTTATATACACTCCTTCTTTCCAGTGTAGTCTACTTTCCCACTAAAAGCAAGATCTATATGAAAGACTAATACTTTTGGCTGCTTAGTTTATTTGAAGTTGTTTGGCAGTAATCAGGTTATAACTGTGAGAGTCATTACTCTCATGAATCCCTTACCACCCAGGATTCTGGATTTTCCATAAACATAAACAATGTGAAGAAAATGTCATTTTCCTTTAGAGTTTCATTTTGCAATAGTACAATTCATACAACAAATGTTAATGGTTATAATCATTAATATTCACAGTAGTTGAGTAAGAAGCAAGAACAAGTATGAGCTGGAAAAGTGTGAAAATTAAAAACTTTTCTCTAGACCTTGAAGGAATTTCTCTTTTGATGTGAAGAATTCCCAGCAAAGAATAGAAACACATTTTGAATGTGACTCACTCAATAACATTATTAATCTTCACTTAATAAAGTCTCAGGGACTCTCCTCTCTCCCCACCTTCTCTCTTCCAGAGTTTTGTAAAACACTTTATAAAAATCCACTATGGAAAATGTTGCTATTTGTCGGGGATATAGAAAGGAAGAAGGAGAGTCACTCTCACCCTTGCAATGAAAAAGAGGACCATAAATGCAGGACTTTTTAAACATTCTTTAGAGAGTTGAGGTCAGAGCAAACAACTACCTGAAAAGCCAAATATCAATAGTGCCTTGAGAGAAAGAGAAAACATAAACAGGTATCACCTGGGGTAGACCTGAAGCGGCAGCTACAACTAGAGCTCCCTACAATTGCTGACAATTTGTGAAGGGTGAGTATGGGCTGTCAGGACAGTTTAAAAGCCCTTAGGGCCACAGTCATTGGGAGAATTTGCACCATCTTATAGCGAAACCTTACTCATGACGGAGAGGCAAAATTAAGTACTGAGAAAATAACTGCAGCCGGAGTAAACGCAGGAAATCCTCAAAGGTTACAATCCAAGAACAGGGGCATGATTTATGATTGAGGCTGAAACTTGCTCAAATAGCAAAGACTTCACCGCCTTCAATTACTACTTACTATCAAGATAACAACTTTAAATAACAAGTAATAGCAGAATCCTGAAGTGACAGAGGGGAGAGGAAAAGACCATCTAAAGAAAATGTATCTGAAGCATAAGACAAAAGTAAGACCTAAGATTCCGAAGCAAACAAACATAGTTCTGGCAAACCACAGTGGTTTTAGTTCAATGCCATCCTCTCTTAATCTAACTTTAGGAAAAATACAGTAATCATCATTAAAACAAGGGCTAAACATGTTTTTCCTGTTAAGCAAGCAAACAAAAACATTAAAATGCTTACCCCTGGCTAGAGTATAACACAAATGTGCACCCTCTTTCTGTTTCCCTCTCTCTCTCTATTCTGATGCTGGTGTGAAAATAAACTCATATACAAACTTTAGAAACTAATTTTTAAAAAGAGATAAAGTTTCATAAATATGTTTATGATCTAATAATTTTACTGAGATATTTTCTCTCTGAAGTACTCTTCAATAAAAAATAACTTTGCACTCAAAAGTGTGTATTATAGTGATTTATATAACCAAAGCAAAAAATTTAAAGAAATTAATGATGAAACAAAAAATATTTTGACTAGTTATAATGATATAATAGTAGGATGAAATATTTTGTAGTCAAAAATATAATGACTATTAACATTTAATGATGTGAAAATGCTCATTCTAAAAGTATATAATACAAAAAAATATAAATTATATTATTATAAACATGGAATATATGTTTATATATCTATTCACATAAATATGAAAATAAACATCTAAAGCTATTAATATGATTGTTTAAGAAGTGGGATTACAGATAATAACAGAAAGCCCTGCTTTTCATCTTTTGTGGCAATTCCTGAGGTTATCAGGCATCAATTCTGATAACTATGATTACAAGTTCACAATTATGCATCCTTTAAGTACTAAATATCAGGTTTCTGAACACCCGGGGACAAGGCACATGTATAGATGCTATAGAAGTGATGTGGGAGCTCTGCTTAGCATGAACTCATCAAAAGGCACAGGAATTACCCTTTTCAGACAATATCTACTCTCAACATTCACTTTTTTATCACTCATTAAACACCAAAAATCACAGAAAATAAATCTTCTTGATGTATATAATGTAGGGAATTGAGAAGGTGAGAAAGACACAAGAGACAGGGACTAGAAGAAAATGAATCAATCTGTTAATGATGTAATAATGGGTATCTCTGGGTGGTAGCTTATTTTCTTGCTTTTAGTATTTTCTAAATTTGCAACAGTCCATATATATTCATTATAATCACAAATTCAGCAAATAGTTTAATAACACTAAACTATTGGTATTAGTTTGCTAGGGTTACCAAAACAAACTACCACAGACTGGGTGGCTTAAACAACCAAAATTTATTTTTTCACAGTTGCAAAGACTGGAAATCCCACATCAAGATGTCAGCAGGTTTGTTTCTTCTGTAGCTTCTCTCCTTGGCTTGTAGATGGTCATCTTCTCTTTATCACCACATGGTCTCCCTTCTGTGCATATCTGTGTCCTAAGCTCTTCTTCTTATGAGGACACCAGTCATATTGGCCTCAAACCCACACATATGACCTCATTTAACCTTAATTCTCTCTTTAAAAACAGTATCTCCAACTATAGTCACTTTCTGAGGTACTGGGGGTTAGGACTTCAACATTTAAATTTGGGGGGGGCGGTGTTCCCCTACATGTGGCCCATTAACACCATTACAGTTATTTGTTCTCCAGTTAGTAGACCTCATATTCATCTGGTCCTTCTGCTCTCTAACTTTGCTCTCTCTTCCATCCCTTCTCCCCACTGAACAGAGGAGGACTAGAATGCTTAAATGGAGCAAATGTTTAAGAATGTGTAAACTGATTGTACCACATCGATACCCAATAATGATTTGAAAATTATCTCACTCCAAAGAGTATACTGTTTCCATCCTGAAAAATGCTTGTTTTTACAGCCCCACACTTCTTAGAAAAAAGTCAGCCCATGAGGAGTAGATCTGGAAGTGAAATATGGGCTTCCTACCTCATATGATTTGGCTCTGTGTCCCTACCCAAATCTCACCTTGTAGCTTCCATAATTTCCATGTGTTGTGGGAGGGACCAAGTGGGAGATAACTGAATCATGGGGCCAGGTCTTTCCTGTACTGTTCTTGTGATAGTGAATAAGTCTGATGAGATCTGATGGTTTTAAAAACAGGAGTTTCCCTGTACAAGTTCTCTCACCTGCCGCCACCATGTAAGACATGCCTTTCACCTCCCACCACCACTGTGAGCCGCATGGAACTATAAGCCCATTAAACTTCTCTCTTTGTAAATTGCCCAGTCTTGGGTATGACTTTATCAGCAGCATGAAAATGGACTAATACAGCACCAGACAGCCATGGGTTAAAATTTCTGGCCCACCCCTTACTTTATGTCTGACCTTAGACAAACTACTTAACTGCTTTGGATTTCAGTTTTATGACCAATAAAAATCACAATAACATTATTTAGCTTTTATTACTTTTCTAAAATTATATAAGCAGAACCAAGTGTTAGACATTTAATAGCATAACAGTTCAGCCCCTTTTCTCCCTCTTTTCTTCCCTTCCCTCTCTATTCCCCCCTCCTTCTTTCTTCTTTTTTTGACATTTCAACTATATTTGAAATAACATAAACACGTACCCTCTCCATCTATTTCTTTCAATTTTTAGTGGGAATAGGACTGGTCTATCACTTCCCCAAAAGAAATGTCCAGCTCTAAAATAATAACTTATCATTATAGAGTTGGCCTATAGAAGGATGTACAAATTCTTACATATTCCTAAATGTAATGTTTCACCTGAAACAATACCTAGAAATATAGGCTCCTTCTATATCCTTTGCCAAATTGAAACTCAAATTCAATTTACTAAAGAAAAGGAAATTTTCAGATCCCACTTTTCCTCATTCATATAAGATAAACATTATAACTTTGTAAAGCATGAATATAAATATAATGGGGTATACTGAGTGATTATACAGAGAAACTGCATTCTGTCATAAAAGAAGCAAACAGTTAAAATACTTAAGCTTGAGAATTGTGTAAAAGAGTGCAATTAGTAAGTAGTAGGCACAGTTTTTCAAACCATTTCCATTATCTCATTTACTTAAAAATTCAACTTCATGAGCAAACTACCAGTCTCTGAAAATTCCAATAATGAAATATGTGGTTTGATCAGGAAAGCATACACAAATTCAGCCACTTTAATATGCAGCTCATCCATTCAATTATACATAAGACCTGCAAAGGAGCTCAGCATGTCTGTAAATTATGAAATGAGATGAACTACAAATGCATCTTTATTGAAATGATTACACATCCCCTCCCTTACATGCAAATCTCCACCAACACCACTGGAATAATCAGTGTATTTCTGTTCTTTTGACAATAAATGACCATATGCCAAAATGTGATAATATTACATAACACATGCAAGGAAACAACACAATTGCAGATTAGTTACATGCTGTTAATTACTTATCTCTGCATTAAAACAACACACGACAACAGGTGGCAGAGAAGCAAGGGGAAAAACTCATACTATCTACTCTCCAATAATCAGTAGGTCTCCTTTCTAGTGGGAGAGAAAACAGGGTTTGGAGTCATGATTAACTTAAATCACAATGCCACCACATACTAGCTGTGATAGTGTAGTAAATGAAGGTCTGTCAAGTTTCCTGGACTGTGCTATTTTATAAAAGAATAAATTAAGCAGTAATAACACAAATCTTGACTGTAAACATTAAATTTTGATGTTAAAACAAACCAACAAACAGAACAACTACTATATGTTTACACTATTTTTGGAAAGGGCATTTTAACATATAAAATATTGGAAAGATCCAATTTAATAATAAATGAGCACTCTTCAAAGAGAGGAAGAGATGGGATGAAAGAAATTGATTCTTAGCAATGGCATTAACATGGAATTATTTCATTTTTCTGTGTTATTTTTCTACATCTCTGTACTGTTGAAAACTTGACCACAAGCAGCATTTACCTACCGGTGAATCTGTTACCTGTAAATCAATGTTTGTATAGCACAGACAAAATTGCTTTTTTTCCCTTCACTGGTAAAATAGAAATACTGCCAGTTGCTCTCTCAATATTGACACTGAAATGAAATGAGATAATGAATGTAACACACCTCTAGGAAGAATATAGTAGGTGCTCAAAAATGTGAATTAATCTCTTATCCCCTTTCTTGAATTAAAACAATTATGGAAAAAAGCAAAGAGCATATCCCAGGATAGAATTCCTTTACCATTTATTTGCTGTATAAATTTGGGAAAATAAATGCATGAGTCTGTAATAGACTAAATAATGACCTTCAAAGATATAAGGCCCTAATCCCTGAAACCTATAAATGCTGTCTCTAATGGAAAAAACGGTTATTGAAGATGAGATTGGGTCTTTGCAGATGTGATTCAGTTAAGAATCTTGCTATGTAGAGATTACTTTGGATTATCCAGGTGGGCCATAAATACAATCACAAATGTTTTCAAGTGTTAGAGGGATCTTTGACATACACACAGAAAAGACAATGTGAAGATGAGGAGAGATTTGAAGATGCTCACCTTGAAGACTGGAAGGAAGTGTCTACAAACTAAGAAATGCTGGAAACTGCCAGAGTTGAACAAAGTAAGGGACAGCTTCTCTCCTGCAGCCTCCTAAGGAAAGGCAACCCTGTCTACACCTTGAGTATGGCCCAGTGATACTGATTTCAGACTTCCGGCCTCCAAAGCTATTCAGAAATAAAATTCCATTGTTTGATGTCATCTAATTGGCATAAATTTGTTACAGCAGCCACAGAAAACTAATATAGGTTTCTTAAGGTGATTGTGTGGGCTGTTCTGATGGTCGTGTCTTAAGAAGAGGGTGGAAATGTAAAAGGATAATAAACCTTTCTTAAAGGAAACTTTACAGAAGAAGGCTGAAAAATTTTCATGATTCATGCATATCTTTGTCTTCAACACAAACATCCCATTAAGAAATGAAAAGATTGCACACAGACCCTTTCTCTTTCACCACTTGCCAACTTCCCATTCTCTGTCTCATGAGCAATTATCTAAAGTGAAAACGTTGTCCTCTTGAAAGTAGTTTACACAGAGATAAACGCTGCCCATTTACTTAACTGAACGAGATGTCCTCTGGTAGTAAAGCAATCACACCTATAAAATCACCCTACCTGTAACTTACTTAACAATCTCTGTAAAAGTCTAAGGCAAACCATTTTGCTGAGACACTGCCATCTGCAGACCTGAGGTGCCCTCCGCACTATGATAGCCTGAATAAAATCAACGAAAAGGTGTAGTACATTTTTGTCTTTAACAGAAATCATTTTATCAAAATACAATTTGTAATTAAAAGGACCTGTATCAAAGGCCCTGTTACTGAATTAGTAACTTTTAAAAACAAAGTAGATGGAGTGGTTTCATAGTTATTCATTGTCACCTTTTGTTGGACTTTGAGTCTTTGCTCTCAGCCTTCTGCCCTAACCACATTAGTGGTGTGAATCACTGTGTTGTACATGGCAAGAAAAAATAGTTTTGAAAATTCTGCATAGTTAAGTCAAATGCATAATCAGAAAGCCAGAAATGTTAACAGTAAGAACTATCTGTAACACATTAAAAAACAAAACAGAAAGAAGCAAAACAAAAACTCTCCAGTTCACCTTGCTCACTTGAGAGATGGAGTAGGGGGTGAAAGTTAAAAAAAAATCAGCATGATTTATTTCAAAGGGAAAAAATTGAAGTGGAGTTAAGAACCATATTCCTTATAAGCACATTTGCATGTTTAATTAGTATTTTAACAATGCTAACATTTACACATTTCTTTAAAAGTTGATACGTTTTGACTCTGTGTCCCTAACCAAATCTCATCTCAAATTGCAATCCCTACATGTCAAGGGAGGAGACTGATGGGAGGCAATGGGATGGTGGTGGCTGTTTCCCCTACACTGTTCTCATGATAATGAAGGCGTTCTCACATGATCTGATGGTTTAAAAGTTGCAGTTTCCTCTTTATTCTCTCTCTCTCCTGCCACCTTGTGAAGACATGCCTTGCTTACCCTTTGCCTTCAGCCATGATTGTAAGTTTTCTAAGGTCTCCCCAGACCTGCAGAACTATAAGTCAATTAAACCTCTTTCCTTTATAAATATCCAATCTCAGGTAGTATTTTTATAGCAGTGTGAAAATGAACTAATACAAAATCACTGCTTTATTACTATATAACTATTAAGAAAAAGTCATAAATAAAAGATAATACTGAGAAAGAAAGAAGTTACGATATGAAACATAAGATGCTGAATTATAACAATAATGCTGATGCCCGTTAATGGAGCCAAAGTATGAGTATTAGACCAGGGGGTAGTACATATGGGTTCTGATAAAAATTCTTCATTGACTGACCATGTGACTCCAGGAAAGTGACAGTCTCTCCCTGAATTCTGTTATTTGTAAAGTGAGATCAATTTGTTGAAATCTCAGGTCTTTATAGCTTGAAAATGATGTAATTTTATCCAATAAATATCACTTAGTGCTAAGGTAAGGGCATTTATTGGTAGGTGCTGAAGTGAATACACAAATTCTTGTAGCCATGTTCTCAAATTTCTTTAATCTACTTCAAGTAGAGAAATCTCATACAAGTAGTTGAGTAAATAAATCCTCATAGAAGTGAACAAAGTAGATGATGATACCAGCTCTAATACTTGAACATACCATGGGGTCAGAGGGGAAGGAGCCAATATATGCCTTGTGAATCAGATTAATCTATGTAGTTGCACATTTCAAAATTACCTTAAATATTGCCTACTTTTTGCTCCACTTTTACTTCTCTAAATAAGAAAACTATTCTTTAGATATGCATAAGATTTCTACTAAGATCATAAACACAATCATATCATTGATCTTAATCTATATATTACAGGATGGTAAATGTGAGGATTAGTACTTGATGAGAAAAACAGCCACTTGATCCAAAGACCTCAGAAACTATCAAGTCTGTAATATGTGGAGGTGATATTGCCTCTTCTTAAAACAAACCACAGCGGCTAAAATGTTGTATATGAAGCCAATATTTTCAGACTGTCTGAGGCCATTGATACATTTTAGCCCAGAGTCATGATGCTATGTGGTCTCTGTGACCAATATAGCAGAAAATAAATGTCTTAGTATATTTCTGAAAACTCAAATATCTGCCAACAATTCATCTGAGCCTGAAAATGCCACACAATGAAGATGGAATAATAGCAGACAAGTATTTCACAAATTATTGCCAAATCCAATTGTAATTTGAAAAAAAAGCTTAGCAAAAGTTTATTTTCTCTGCCTTTGGACATATTTTCCTACTCATTCTCTCCTCTTACCATCCCTAGACAATGCCAGACTGTTAAATTAATTCCCTCTGGTAAGAAATGTGTAGGCAAGTATAACACAGGAAACTGAGCATGAAGTCCCAGTGCTAATTAAATGCTATTGTTGCTTTTCATTTTCCTCAGTACATTAAAAAAAAATAAATGTTTTTACCTCTAAGTGTTGGAAACATTGCAAAAACCCATTTAAAATGAACATTAGGTTTCAATCCCTTCGTTTAATTCTTCCTACACTATTAAACAATATGAAATGCATTTATGAGCAGAGGGAAAATGGGTTGGAGCAAGAACATTCTTTTATTTTTCTCTACGTAACTACAATGTTACCATTTAAACAACATTTCCAAAACTATCCACCCAATTTAAGTAATTTGAACATAACTGAAAGTGAAAAACTGAACATTCCTTTAAGTTTTTGTTGATGCGTTTAAAGTTTTCTCCAACTATTAAAGAGAATCATAGTTAAGAACTTATTCTAAATGGCCCTGCCAGGCTTCCAATTCCATATACACATATTATGTGGAGCTCATGAATGTAACTAAGACTAAACTTGTTGCTAATACCAACCCAGAAACCTTCACGTGGCTCATGCCAAGCACATTTGTTTTGAGATGAAGCTAATAATAATGACCATAATGTACTGAATAAGTTAATATATTTGCTACATTCTAATTTATCAAAAATTAGAGTAATCTGGGAAAATTTAGACAAATCAAGAAGGAACAGTTTCCATAATTCCAAACAGTTTTTTTCATTTTCTTTCTATGGGCCAGATGAAGAAAGCAGAATTTGTCTCTTTATTTGGGAAGAGAACAGAAGGGTTTTCTGTGCTTAAGATTATCCATACCCTGGGCAGCAGAGCTTGGGATAATGATGGTCATTATGAAGCAGATGCAAATGTGGTTAAGCAAGCAGGACTCTGCATCCAGAAAACACTTAGTCACAGGTCAGCACTGTTCAAGGCGCATGCAACTGGAAAGTTGTGTCCTGTTTGTGCCCCTCCTATGTACCCTCCACACAGCTCTCCAGGTGACTACTATGAAACAGAAATCTTGTCATACTGTTCCTTTGCTTAAAACCCTTCAATATCACTCTTCCATTCCTCTTAATAGTCAATGCAGGTTTTATATTTAATGCGTAGTATAAAAAATAGAATATATCCAACTCAATATTATGTTCTATTTTAAAATAAACTTATGTAAAAATGAGACTGTTTTAAAATGTTGCATAAATTACAGTACAGACAGTACAAGACTTGGCAAAAATTGTGATGGTGGGATGTACCTGACTAAAATAGAAAAACATTGTTCTAGAATAAAGTCCAAACTCCTCAGTGGAGAAGATTTTCCATCCAGTTCACTATCCTTCTGGCATTATATTTTTTAGGACCCCATTCCCTGTCCCCTACATTCTACAAGCTTAACATACCTCTAGGAGTTTCCTGAACCTGCCAGACCATTTATTTCTTTCTCATTTATCTGAAGCTTTTGTGTAAGCTGAGTCCTTTGGAATGCCGGCTCATTGTTTGGAACTTTCTTCTCTCTCTCTCCCCTTCTGTTTCCTTTGGGAGGCACTTGCACTAAAGTGCATTCTGCATACAATTTCTCATATTTTAATGCTTGGTTTGAGTATTAGCTCTAATAGGATGACTTTCAATCCTCCACATTTCCCCAGCCTTTAACACTGAACAATTCTCCTGTATTTCCCTGTGTGCTCTGACCATTCCTGTCATAGTATTGCTATTGAACTGAACTATTTTTATATTCATCTCCTCTGCTACACTGTATCCCAAAACTCAGCACTATTAATGATACATAATTCCAACCAATTATGTTGAACAAATTGTGTCCACTGCTAATTAGTAACCCACAAAATGCCGTTTTCCAGCTAATAAGAATATTGTTAATTTGTATCATTCTTGTGTTATTTTTGAAGGAACAGTGGGCCATTTATTTTACAATGCATGCCCAGTGCATAAAATGATACCAAGTTATATTGTTTCTTTATGTTAATAATTTCATCTTTTTGACATATATCCACACATTCTTTGATACTCTTCCTTTTAAGAAGTGGAACTTTAAATCCCCTCTCTTGAATATGAACTGAGCTCTCTTTTAAGGAATAGGATATGGTAGAATAGAATGTATGTTCCTTCCAAGATTAGGCTATAAAAAGACTATGAATATGATCTTGGTTGTTCTCTTTCTCCCATGGATCTCTCACTCCAAGACAAGACAAACTATCAGACCCATGTGCCAAAGAAATCAAATCTCCTGCTATTAGCCATGATGTGAGCCTGAAAGTGTGTCCTCCAGACCCAGTCAAGCTTAAAATTATTGCACATCAGTGGACACCCTAGTTGAAGCTATGGGCAATACTCAGAGCCAAAATGACACACATAAGCTACATGTGTTCCCAGATTCTTCACCCATAAAAGCTTAGAAATAATAAATGTGTACTTTTTTTTTTTTTTTTTTTTTTTTTTTTTTTTTTTTTTTTTGAGATGGAGTCTCGCTCTGTCACCCAGGCTGGAGTGCAGTGGCGCAGTCTCGGCTCACTGCAAGCTCCACCTCCCGGGTTCACGCCATTCTCCTGCCTCAGCCTCTCCGAGTAGCTGGGACTACAGGTGCCCACCACCACGCCCGGCTAATTTTTGTATTTTTAGTAGAGACGGCGTTTCACCGTTTTAAGCCTCTAATTTTAAAGAGAATTGTTACATATAAATAGATAATATCAGACATTTGACCTTGAGCACATTGCTTTATCTTGTTGAATGTGAGTTTCCTTGCATGTAAAATTAACATAATATTTTTAGAATTCTCCTAATAATAAAAAGCACTGTGTGACTTATCCAGTGAAGTGCTTGAGAATATACAGACATTTAACACATGCTAGATATTTTCCCCCATCTCAAATGTCATGTGGCTTATTCTTTTTAAATATAGTTGTTATGAATTAAAGACCCATATGAATGTGGTGCTGTGCTGGGCATTATACAAAACAAGGATAGCTGAGACTCTTACATTGGAAGTACCATCCTCATTAACAATTTGATTTTGTTTCTCACATAACAAGTCCATTGAAAAATAATGTCTCTTATGGTAAAGCATAAAAAAACAGTATTTTTTTCACGTATACTTTTTTTTTTTTTTTTTTGAGCTGGAGCGTTGCTCTTCCTCCTAGGCTGGGGTGCAGTAGTGCGATCTCTGCTCACTGCAATCTCCACCTCCTGGGCTCAAGCAATTCTCCTGCCTCAGCCTCCTAAGTAGCTAGGACTACAGGCACCCACCACCATTCCTGGGTATTTGTATTTTTAGTAGAGATAGGGTTTCACCATGTTGGCCGGGCTGGTTTTGAACTCCTGACCTCAAAGGATCTGCCTGCCTCAGCCTCCCAAAGTGCTGGGTTACAGGCATGAGCCACTACATCCAGCCTTCATATACACATTTTGAAAAAATTTACAACCTTATTACATAAATGGCCATGCATGTGGTAGTAACATACTAGACAAGGGTTTCAGGGATGACTCCCACCAACCCTAATCAAAATGTTTAACAAAGTCTATAATCTTCACCAGAAAACCCTCAGTTAAGGAGTGTAATTAAGGCTTTTCCCCCTTTAAAATGTAAAATATCTTGGAAAAAAGAAAGCACTTCCTAATGATTATTATACTAAAATATATTTGCTCCTTTATAGGTCTCAAACTGTGGTCCACAAACATCCTGACTCTTGGGATATTCTTTGTTAAAAATAAAAATTCCTGGGATCCATATAATTCTTATATTCATTTATAATTCTGTCAATGTTGGAGAAAAATTCATTAGGGAAAAAAAATCCTTCTGCTTACATACATTTGAGAACATTGATTTACACTGGTATTTAATCTTATCTGCATATGAATGTCTCAATGACTTTAAAAGCTCCTCAGGTAACATAACTCTTCAGCCACAAATAAAAACTACTAATGTAGACCTTGCAACCTGACTCATTTTGCTAATTTGCATTACACACTTGGTCCTGGAATATATTTGACATTGTACTCTCTCAACTTAGAACACGATCTGTGCTGAAGAGTACAGCATCTTGAAAGTAGAGACACAGACACTATAAGCTTTTACCAAAAGGGAGTAGTCAGAGAGAAAGCTTCCAATAGTGAAGGTTACTAAAATGATCCAGACTGGTTTTGTGGAAATTACTGATGAGTAAAATACCAGAGAGGGGAAAGGACAACAGACAAAAGGGAAAATCGAATGACTTGAAACTATAAATACATAAATAAACAACTTCATGATTTATAGTGAGTCTTACTTTCTACAGGAAAAACAAATACTTTAAGTCACTTAAATCAATGACAGAAAACAACACTTTTCAAATACTTCCTGACAGGAAACATGGTTGGTGATATTTCTTTCTAAAAATTCCCGGAAGACAGGCCTTAAAGCCAACATATTCTCCCTAAAGTCAAACATAAACAACCTCACATTGCCATCCTAAATATAGACTCCTTATAGCTTGTCATCCAATGCCTCCACAACATAGCATCAATCTCTCTTCCCAGAATCCCATCCCATCATGCTCCCTGATGTATCCAATATTCTAAGCTATATTGAGTTCATTCTTTCTATGTCTTAAATTTCCTAGCTCTGCACATTTGCTCACACTGACAACGATGAGCTTTTCAAAATACAAATCAAATGTGAAATCCTACTTGGTGACTTGATGACTTTGTATTTCTCTCCTCTTGGAAAGAAATCTACCAACCTCTGAAACTGTGGAGCACTTATTTAGATTTCTTTTTAACTGTATTATGTTCTCCCTTGCATTATCTGTGTACATGTTTAAATATCTAATAAAATAAAGGCAGTATTTCTTGGTAATTATATTTTCCCCCATCCCCTCTGGCAACTAGAACAAGAAATAGTCTGAAATAATTAAATTGTTTTTATATCCTGTCATATATCTTTTAGCTGCAGCCTGATTTCTTTTCAAACAGCAACTTTCTTAGTACTCTTCCAAATTTGTCACCCACATTAAAGACCTGGTTTTGAATTTATTCAATGTTCTTTCTCATAGCTAGGCAGGAAAGATCCAAAATATTCTGACAAAGTCCTTGAATTTAAAATTCATGTCTTCAATTCTTCAAAAACACTGGCTTGGCACCATGGCTCATGCCTGTAACCCCAGCACTTTGTGAGGCCGAGGAGGGCAGATCACCTGAGGTCAGAAGTTTGAAACCAGCCTGGCCAACATGGCGAAAACTCGTCTCTACTAAAAATACAAAAATTAGCCAGGCATGGTGACGGGCACTGTAATCCCTGCTACTCCAGAGGCTGAGGCAGGAGAACGGCTTTAACCCAGGAGGCCGAGGTTGCAGTGAGCCAAGATCGCACCACTGCACTCCAGCCTGGGCAATAGAGTGAGACTTCTTCTCAACAAAAGAAAAAGAAATATGGTTCAAAAACACAGAGCAAAGTTTCATATTATAAAAAATTCTTTTTTCACTTCAAAGCATAACTTTTTCTTTCCTTAGTATAACATCTCTATATTGTTGGTTTTATTACTAGAGAGAATAATATAGAATCCCGTCCACGCTTTTTCATATCTTAACAGCTTTCTATGCCACAGCTGTGATAATGGGCAGGTTGCTGAGCCTGCCAGTCACCTACTTATCTCTCTAAGAGCTCACCTTCGCAAAGCTCTGAAAAAGTGGTTAGTGCTCTTCAGTGGAACCTACTTAGTCATAACCAAAGAATATTTGCTTTTGCACACTTGGAAGGTGGAATGTTCAGATAATGGATATTACGTACAAATAGTAAGTCCCATAGTTGCATTAACAATTTTAAAATACTTACATCTGTTTTTACATTGTGTTATTCAGTTCTTTATAAATGTGCCTTCCCTCTTGAGAGACACTTATTGGCCCTTGAATACACAATAGTTTTATTTAGTGTTAGAACAGCTCAGAGGAGTGGGTAGCTCCCCTCTGTAGGCAGGTCGTCCTGTGGAGTGTTCAGCTCTCTGCAGAGAGGAGACCCTGGAGAGGAGAGCTCCTCTCTGCAGGGAGGTTGTGGGGACAGTTCTGCAGGTCTCTGAAGCTCTCAGTAGAGAGGACAGCTCCTTTCTGCTCACTGGTTGTCTCTGCAGCTCTAAGCGGAGAGGGTACTCCTCTCTGCAGCTGGTCTTCCATTCCCAGTGTCTCTCTGCCATCTTCCTCTTCTGGCTGTCCTCTGCCCTGATCTAGCTGAGCCCAGGGCTTTTATGGACCTCAGAGGGGAGAAAGCGCGTGCCCACTGGTCCATGGGCAGTGATGGGCAGGCTGAAAGAGGCACCAGGAGTCCCCACTCCAGTCTGCGGGACTGACAAGCCCACCCCCAGCCTTCAGGCCCTCCCTGGCCTGAGGGTGGGGCCTTACTGGGGATCCCGCCTACTTCTGCCCAGGACTCTGCCTCCTGCCGCCATTCATAGCCCTGGGGCTTGCCCCCAACCACGCTCAGACATCAGAGTGGGCCCTGGGAGTAGAGAAAGGCCAGGCAGTGGGAGCAGACACACTTGAGCCTGCAGGGACCGGGGTACTTTCTGGGGAAACCGAGGGTACAGGCTGCAGAGATGACCTGGTCCTGTGCCTGGAGGGCAGCGGCAGTTGCGCCCCAGAGCTCCCACCTTGCCAACTCAGAAGAGGCAGGGCTCCTGTTTGTCACCACTCCTGCCTGCTTCCTGGAGCGGGAGGCTCTGCAGACGCTGCCACAGCTGCAGACACAGACCTGCTCTACGGAGAAGGCAGGACTCCGCCCTCCAGCTGCAGCTGCACCAGGAGGGCAGATCCTGCCTGTTCCTGGCTCCTACAGGGAGGCTCTACAGGGAGGCTCGGATCCACTGCTGCAGTTTGGGCAGCTGTAGCTCAGCCTAGGAGGGCAGGATTCCTGCCTGCTCCTCAGAGCAGGCGTGTGTCAGCAGCTGTGGTTTGGGCAGGGCTGCAGCAGCTGTGGTTTGGGCAGGGCTGCAGCAGCAGGGAGAGCTCCCTACCCAACCGAGAAGGAGCAGGGCTCCCACTGGCTCCATGGAGTGTGCAGTCCCAGCCATGCTTCCCTGCTGCAGCCGGAATGATAGCAGCAGCCACTGCCATCATTGACATGGACCTTTGCAATTCTGGACACAGGAGATTTTCCCTACTCCCCCACCCCCCACACCCCACCCCAGAGCTTCCAGACTGAAACATAGAGTGGCATGGAGTTTGGTCAGAGCACCCACTCAGGCCTATGCAGAGCCTCATGGACCTTGGATCCCTGAGCACCTTGGCACCAGCAGCTGTAGCCCCATCCTATCCTGAGGGTGTGTGAGGCCACGCTTTCTCACATGCCCCCAGGATAGGGACAGCATCCACAGTGCTAAGGAGTGGATGGACTGCAGGACTCACCTCTGCTGCATCAGGTCAGACAAAGTCAACAGGTCTAGGACTCCAGGGCAGCCACTCATCCTGGGTCTGAGCACTCTAGCTGGTCACAACTCTACCTTTCTCTGAGGCAGAGCTCTCAGAAGTAACAGGCTTGCAGCATTTCCCACTGCTGTGGCCCTTGCCCCTGCTGCCGAGGCAACGGAGGGAGCCAAGAACCCAAGAACTGTTGTAGGCCTCCAGCACATCACAGGTGCTGTATGGAAAAGCAGCCAGACTGTTTTCCATATGGGTTCTTGGCCCTACTACTCCTCACTGGGCAGGGCCTCCCAGCCTGGACCCCCAGCACAGCTGCCCTACCCCTGCCTGATCACTTCAGTTGATGGCTGCTTTGCATTTATCTGGGGTGGAGCTCCCAGAGACAATCAATAGGCCCTCTGGCATTGCCACCTCAGCAGTACCTACCCCTGCCCTCCACAGGCTAGGGAGGAGGGAACAAAGACCTTGATTGCTTTTCTTGCACCTCTTGCACAACACCACAGCCTCCCTATGGAAAGGAGGCCAGACTGTCTTCACTGTGCTGCCCCTTCTCCCTCCCTGAACCTCCTCTGCTTTTCACCAGGCAGGGCCTGGCTTAGGCTTCAACAGTACAGCTGCCACCACCCGCAGCTGATCATCCTGATTGCAGCAGCTCTGTGTTTCTCTGGGATGGAGCTCTTAGAGGCAACTGAGGGCTCCTCAGCCACTGCCACTGCAGCAGTACCTGCCATTGCTGCCCACAAGGTAGCCATTTTAAGAAATAGCCAAACTGATCTTCTAGAGCTAAAAATTTACTACAGGAATTTCCTAATAAAATCAGAAGTATTAACAGCAGAATATACAAAGCTGAGGGAAGAATCTCTGAGCTTGAATGCTGGTTCTTCAAATCAACTCAGTCAAACAGAAATAAAAGAGAGTTTTAAAAAATGAACAAAATTTCCAAGAGATATAGGATTGTATAAAGAGAACAAATATATGCCTCAGTAGCATTACCTGAGAGAGAGGGAGAGAAAATAAACAGGTTGGAATATATTTGAGAATATAGCTCATGAAAATTTCTCAAATCTTGGAGAGCTTAAGATACAAATCCAAAAAATACAGAAAACCTCAGTGAAATACTATACAAGACAACCATCCCCAAGGTACGTACGCATGCACACACACACACACAACAACAACAACAATATCTTTTTTTTTTTTTTTTTTTTTGAGATGGAATCTCACTCTATTGGCAGGCTGGAGTGCAGTGGCACGATCTTGACTCACTGCAACCTCTGCCTCCTGGATTCAAGCAATTCTCCTGCCTCAGGCTCCCAAGTAGCTGGGACTACAGGTGCACGCCACCACCCCTGACTGGTTTTTGTATTTTTAGTAGAGACGGGGTTTCACCATGTTGGCCAGGATGGTCTCGATCTTGACCTCGTGATCCACCCGCCTCAGCCTCCCAAACTGCTGGGATTACAAGCATGAGGCACTGCGCCTGGCCAAAAAAAAAACTCAAAGGCATCTAGAGAGAGAAGGGTCAAGTCTCATACAGAGGGAATTTCATCAGGCTAGCAGGAGACTTCTCAGCAGAAATCTTACAAATCAGGAAAGACTGAGGGCATATTTTCAGCATCGTCAAATAAAAGACACTCCAAATAAGAATTTCATATTCTGAGAAACTAAGCTTCGTAAGTGAAGGAGAAGTAAAATCTATCTTAGTCAAGCAAACACTAAAGGAATGCCCGTTAAGTAGACTACCTTACAAGAGGTCCTTAAGGGAGCGCGAAACATGGAACCAAAAGAATGACACCTGCTACCAAAAATATACTTAAGCACATAGCTCACAGTCACTAAAAAGAAGTCACAAAATGAAGTTTATAGAAGAACCACCTAGTAACATGATAATAGGATCAAAATCTTATGTATCATTACTAACTCAGAATGCAAATGGGCTAAACATCCCACTTAAAAGAGACAAAGTGGCAAGCTGACAAAACCTAACCACATGCTGTCTTTAAGAGAGCCTTCTCACATGTAACAAAACAAACGGACTCAAAGTAAAGGGTTGGAGTAAGAGCTACCTTGCAAATGGAAAATATAAAAGAGCAGCAGTTGCCATTCTTATATCGATAAAACAAATTTTAAACCAATAAAAATTAAGAAGGATGAAGAAAGACATTACATAATGATAAAGAGTTCAATCCTACAAGAGAACTTAAGAATCCTAAATATATATATGCCCAACATTTGAGTACCTAGATTCATAAAATAAGTTCTTGGCCTATGAAAAGACTTAGAGAACCACACAATAATGTGAGAGACCTCAACACCACACTGACATTGTTACACAGGTTATCAAGGCATGAAACTAACAAAAAAATTCTGAACATAAACTCGAGACTTGACTAATTGAAACAAATAGACATCTACAGAACAGTCCACTGAGTAACCACAGGATATACATTCTTCTCATCTACATATGGAACATATTGTAAGATCAACCACATGCTTGGTCATAATGCAAATCTTAATAAATTAAAAAAATAAAATGATACCACAAACACACTCAGATTACAGTAAAATAAAAATAGAAATCAATATCAAGAAGATCTCTCAAAACTACACAAATTCATGAAAAGTAAACAACTTGTTTCTGAGCAACTCATGAGTGATAACTGAAATTAAGACAAAAATAAAAAATATTCTTTGAAATTAATGAATATAGAGAAACAACCCACCAAAATCTCAAAGCAGTGTTATGAGGAAAGGTTATAGTGCTAAATGCCTTCCTCAAGAAATTAGAAACATTTCAAATTAACCATCTAAATTTACACCTAAAGGAACTAGAATAATCAATAACAAACCATCTCTCAAGCCACCAGAAGAAAGGAAATAACTAAAATTAGAGAACCTAATAAAATTGAGATGTATCAATCCATACAAATTATCAATGAAATCAAGTGTTGGTTCTTTGGACAAACAAACAAGATTGACAGATCACTAGCTAGATTAACAAAGAAGAAAAAAGTGAAGATCCAAGTAAGTACAAACAGAAATGTTAAAGATAACATTACAATTGATCCCACGGAAATACAAAAGATCCTCAGAGAATACCATAAACAATCTATGCACACAAATTAGAAAGTCTAGAGGAAATAGATAAATTCTTGAAAAAACACAATCTCTCAAGATTGAATCAGGAAGAGATTGAAACCCTGGATAGACCAATATCGAGCTCTGAAATTTAATCAGTAATAAAACAAACACAAAAACAAAGAAAAAAAAAACCTGCTAACCAAAAGAAAGCCCTGGACCAGGGGCATTCACAGCTTAATTCTACCAGGCATAGAAATAAGAACCCGTACCAATCCTACTGAAGCTTTTCCAAAAAAATGGAGGTGCAGGGGCACCTCCCTAACTCATTACTGGATGCTGGCATCATCCTGATACCAACATCTGACAGAGACACACACACACACAAAAACTCCAGGCCAATACCTTTGATGAAGATGGACACAAAAATCCTCAACAAAATAGTAGCAAACTGAATCCAGCAGCACATGTAAAAGTTAGTACACCATGATCCAGTAGGCTTTATTCATCGAATGCAAAACTGGTTTAATATATGCAAATCAATAAATGTCCTTTAGCACATGAACAATTAAATATAAAAACTTATAATTATCTCACTCAATACAGAAAAAGCTTTTAATAAAATCCAGCAGCCATAATTACAAAAACCCTCAATGAACTGGGCATCGAAGGACTATACCTCAAAAGAGGAAGAGTGATGTATGACAAACCCACAGCCAACTTCATACTGAATGAGAAAAAGCTGGAATTGTTCCTTCTGAGAACTGGAACAAGACAATGATTTCTGCTCTCACCGCTCCTGTTCAACATATTACTGGAAGTCCTAGCCAGAGCAATCAGGCAAGAGAAAGAAATGAAAGGCATTCAAATGGAAAAAGGAAGTCAAACTCTTTCTCTTCACTGGCAATATGATTCTAGACCTAGAAAAGTCTAAAGAGTCTGCCAAAGGGCTACTAGAACTGATTAACATTTTTAGTAAATTTTCAGGATACAAAATCAATGTATAAAAGTAAATAGCATTTCTATACATCAATAACAATGAGGCTGAGAGTCAATTCAAGATCACAATCCCATTTACAATAGCCACAAAGGAAAGAAAATATCTGGGAATAGAGTTAACCAAGGAGGTAAAAGATCTCCGGCCGGGCGTGGTGGCTCACGCTTGTAATCCCAGCACTTTGGGAGGCCAAGGGGGGCGGATCACGAGGTCAGGAGATTGAGACCACGGTGAAACCCCGTCTCTACTAAAAATACAAAAAATTAGCCGGGCGTGGTGGCAGGCGCCTGTAGTCCCAGCTACTCGGAGAGGCTGAGGCAGGAGAATGGCGTGAACCCGGGAGGTGGAGCTTGCAGTGAGCCAAGATTGCGCCACTGCACTCCATCCTGGGCGACAGAGTGAGACTCCATCTCAAAAAAAAAAATATCTCCACAAGGAGAACTACAAAACACTGCTAAGAGTAATCAGAGATGACACAAACAAATGGAAAAACATCTCATGCTCATGGATTAGAAGAATCAATATCATTAAAATGGTCATATTGCCCAAAACAATGTAGATTCAATGCTATTCCTATTAAACCACCAATGCCATTCTTCACAGAACTAGAAAAAACTATTCTGAAATTCATGTATAAACAAAAAAGAGCCTGAAGAGCCAAAGCAATTCTAAGCAAAAACAACAAAGTCAGAGGCATCACACTATCCAACTTCAAACTAAACTATAAGGCTATAGTAACCAAAACAGCATGGTACTGATACAAAAACAGATACATAGACCAATGGAACAGAATATAAAACACAGCAATAAATCCTCACACTTATAACCATCTGATCTTCAACAAGGCCAACAAAAATAAGCAATGGAGAAAGGATTCCCTATTTAATAAACGATGCTGTGGTAACTGGGTAGCTATATGCAAAATAATGAAACTGGACTTCTATCTTTCACCATATGCAAAAATTAAGATAGATTCAATATTTAAATGTAAGATCTCAAACTAAAAATCCCGGAAGAAACCTAGGAAACACCATTCTTGACATCAGCCTTGAGAAAGAATTGATGGTGAAATACCCAAAGGTAATTTCGACAAAAACAAAAATTGACAAGTGGAAACTAATTGAACTAAAGAGCTTCTGCATAGAAAAAGAAACTGTCAACAGAGTAAACAGACAACTTACAGAATGGGAGAAAATATTTGCTATGAATCTGACAAAGGTCTAATATCCAGAATGTATAAGGAATTAAGCAAATCAACAAGCAAGAAACAAACAATACCATTAAAAATGGGCAAAGGACAGGAACAGACTCTTCTCAAGACATAGAAATGGCAAACAAACATGAAAAAATGCTCATCACTAATCATCAGAGAAATGCAAATCCAAACCACAATGAGTTACAATCTCATGCCAGTCAAAGTGGCTAATAAAAGGTCAAAAAACAACAGATGCTGGTGAGTCTTCAGAGAAAAGGGACCACTTACACATTGTTGGTGGGAATGTAAATTCATTCAGCCACTGTGGAAAGCCATTTGCAGATTCCTCCAAGAAGTAAAAGTAGATATACAATTTGACCCAGCAATCTCATTACTGGGTATATACCCAAAGGAAAGTAGATCATTATACTAAAAAGACAGAGTCATACGTTTATCTTTGCACTATTCATGATAGCAAAGACATGGAATAAACTCAGGTGCCTACCAATGGTGAACTGGCTTTTATAAACTTGCTATATATACACCATGGAATACTATACAGCCATACAATGAAATCATGTCTTTTGCAGCAATATGGATGAAACTGGAGACCATAATCCTAAGCAAATTAACACAGGAACAAAAAACCCAACACCATGTGTTTCTACTTGAAAGTAGGACTAAATATTGAGCACCTACAGGCATAAACGTGGGAACAACAGATACTGAAAACTGCTAGAGGTTGGGAGGGAATGGGTTAAAAAACTACCTACTGGGTACATTGCTCACTACCTGAGAGCAATATACTTATGTAACAAACCTGCACATGTACCCCCTGCATCTAAAATAAAAGTTGAAAAAATTTTATTTTAATGAAAATAACACAAATAGATACAACAAATAGATTTTGTGGTTAATATAAAACAAAACTAACATTGCAAACAATAAAGAAAGTAAAACTTTATATATATCAGAGACATTGAACATTGTGCCATGAAATCTTTTATAAGTGTACATTACATCCTGAGACTTGCATCACCTACAAGGATCTCCTCCAGAGAATACAAAATATTATTAAAAATGCATCTTTTAAGAATCCTAATTATAAAATCATCATCATCATCATCAAAGAAATAATTCTCCAGCTTTGCCTACGTAAGTCTACATCATGATTAACAGATAATAATATCTCCAGTCTCTTGGTCTTATTATAAACATATTATGTTTCAAGCGATTGCAGCTTGAAACAAGCCATCGTGATTACTCAACATTGTTTGCTCTACTTCTGTGCTCACGAAGCCAAACATGTAAACATAACTGAGTATCCAATGCAGCAGGGACCCCCAACCCCCAGGCCACGGAAATGGTACTGGTCCATGGCCTGTTAGGAACCTGGCCTCACAGCATGAGGTGAGCTGTGGGAGAATATTACTGCCTGAGCTTTGCCTCCTGTCAGATCAGCCATGGCATTAGATTCTCATAGGAATGCAAACTCTATGGTGAACTACGCACATGTGGAATCTAGGTTGCATACTCCTTATGAGAATCTAATGCCTGATGATCTGGGGTGCAGCAGTTTCAGCCCGAAACCATCTCTCCTCCTGCTTTGTCTGTGGAAAAAAATGTGTTCCAGGAAACCGGTCCCTGGTGCCAAAAAGGTTGGGAACCACTGCATACAGGTTTTCCTTCAACAAACGAATGTGCTAATCTCATTGAATATTCTGGTGCATATACATTGAATATTCTGGTGCATAAACATATTTTCATGTTTAGATTAATAACATGATATTCTCCTTCAACTAGTGTTTTCATTTTTTTTTTCTTTTTTACTTTGGGAGATCATGGACAACCTAATATATTTTATACACACAACAATGTAATAGATGACCAGCAAATGCACCTACAAGAAAATGCATAAATAATTGGGGAGAACTTCAAGATCCCTCAGAAATGTATACAAAGATACTAAGTTACAATAACTCCCAAAAAATTAGAGATTCCAAAAGAAAATTCTGGAATCGTGTCTCTCCAGTAAATTTTATGTATTTATTTTAATGGAACATTGCAAAATTCCTAACGTTCTTTTAGCCATGGCTAATCTCAAAATTCAAGACTTTAAGAAATAAAAGAGTGAAATGGGGGAGACAAAAATGATACGAGTTTAGATATTTCTGATTTTAGAGGTTTATCTTTTCTCTAAAGAGATAAAATAAACTATTTTTTTAATACTAAGGTTTGTTTTCTACTTAAGCTGTAGCTTAACAGTGACCAATCTGAAAGACCAGCCATGTTATTGATATGGTCTGTAAAATTGTTTTCTCTGCACTCCCCTTTCTTATTGTCAAAGAATAATGCTTGGAAAAATCTGTACAAAATGGCATACGGGTCAGAGCCAAAACAAATCTCAAGTCTCAAATATTTAGCCTATACAGGCTTTTTTTCTGGGGACTGTGTTCAACTAGCTGCTTCTAAACTTTCTTTTAGCTTGCCCTTTGCTGGAGATTTACTCAGGAGCAGCTCATGGCACTAAGTACAGGAGGCACTGGTTTGAGGCTCAGAGCCCCTGGATTTTAAAACTGGCACTGCCTGCTGGGCATGGTGGCTCAGGCCTATAATCCCAGCACTTTGGGAGGCTGAGGTGAGCGGATCACCTGAGGTCGGGAGTTCCAGACCAGCCTGATCAACATGGAGAAAACCCATCTCTACTTAAAAAATACAAAATTAGCCAGGTGTGGTGACACATGCCTGTATTCCCAGCTAGTAGGGAGGCTGGGGCAGGAGAATCACTTGAACCCGAGAGGCAGAGGTTGCAGTGAGCCGAGATCACGCCACTGCATTCCAGCCTGGGCAACAAGAGCAAAACTCCATCTCAAAAAATTAAAAAAAAAACAAAACAACAACAACTAAAACAAAACTGGCACTGCCAACAAACAATACACTGTGTGCACTCAGTCAATCCACTAACCCTGCCAATTCTCTGGATCTTCCTTTATAGATAATTCTAGGTATTTTTAAGCATTTCAGAGGTTAAATAGGCCTCCCTCAGGTTTCCTCCTGATCTGTTAGTCTATGGCTGCATAATGTATTGATTTGGATTTTATCTATGGCATCAGTTCACTCGTCTACAGAGTGAAATATATAAAGAAGGATGGCAGCAGGAATTTTCTTTCCCAGTGTACATGTTCAAAGGCTAATTCCTTTCAGAAACACTTTTACAGACACATCTGGAGGTAATGTTTTACCAGCTATCTGGCTATCCTTTAACCTAGTCAAGTTGACACAAAAATTAACCGTAAAACTCACTTGCAATGCATAAATCGTTAATTAATCAAGATGTGCAGAGACAGAAGACACAATAAAGCACTACCTCTCACTAACATGTTTCCTAAAGTAACACACCCAAACTGCTTTGTGTGGAGTACACATATCAACACCACTTCCACCACACACACAATATAATGCATTACTCTTTCTCTAAACTCATTCAAGTTTAACTTAGTCTTCAAGTCTTAGAAGGTGCTTATTATTTTCCCGTGTCTCATTCATCTTTCTGTTTTTTCAATCCTTTTTAAGACTCCTGCTTTTGGATTCCCTCTTTGTATCTTTCCTCTGAATCAGAAAAATAATTGAACTGGAGGTGAAATGTATACTTAATAATCTTAGAAATTATCTGCAACAATTTTGGTGTCATTCTTTAATCAAAACAAAAGAACAAGCTAACCTCTGTGCTGGGTACAGCAAATGGATGTCAGGGTGACAAAGTTATTATATGTGTATTCAGAGGCACTTGTGCTCAGACTATGCATAGTCTAATCACTATTTACATTAGAATAACACATTAAATATTGTAAAAGGGAGCATATTAGGATTGAAGGGAAAGAAATCATATCCATTTAGAAAAATAAAAAAATATAGAATATGTAATTGTTTGAATATTTCTTTAAGGATAGGATAGACAGAAATTTGAATGATTACGGCAAAGATGGGGAAGGACATTTCGAGAAAAGAGTACATGAACAATGACAGGGAAGTCGGAGTCATTGATGCAATGCAGGAACAGGAAGTCAGCCAGTTTAGTTAGTTTACAGGGTAGGAGCAAGGTAATCATAGATGATAATGCTACAAAAGTAAGCAGGTGTTTGAGTTACAGCATTTGTACTTTAGCTGACTAATGCATGAGAGCCTTTGAGAAGTTTTAAAACAGGTGTGTGCTGCTATTTGGCCTCTGTCAGCATGACGTAGCAGGGGTGCGTGACTGAGAAAAGCGGTAAGGTACTACTAAAATGATCAGGTATGTGATAATCAAGGGCTAAACTAATTTGTCTATGATGGTGATATTTAAATCTACAGAAATTGGTTACTAATCTTACATTTGGAGAAAGTGTCAGAACCTGAATACTTTGGAGAATTCCACAGAAACACAGTAACCAGGAGAAAGAGAAGATATTGAGTCAAGATGATGTTTTCAATTTAGATAAAGAGGATTTAAAGCTTTTGGAACTTCTATAGAGATGTACCAATGTAGAGCAATAAAAAAATAACAAAACATACATTAGCAAGAATCATAAACAGCCATTTATTCTAACTCTATTGAACACCTACACATTTTTTTCTCATAGCCCCGAAAGTACAGGTGCTCCCAGAGGGCAAAACCAACAAGAATTCATGAGGAATAAATAAAAACTAACATAAAAAGGCAGTCTCCCCAGGCATTCAGAACAGAAGCCCTAGCTGTAAGTTAAAGAATGGAATTACGTCCCATTAACAGGTAAGGGAGCAATTTTAGAGTATTTGGTTGTTGTTGAATAATAAAAAAACTGAATAAATATTCCCAACTTATCTCTATAAATTATATTTATTATATAACCATAGTATAACCACATTAAAGAAAACTGAAAAATAAAACTTTCTGACAATAATATTTTTCATCCCTAAGTCTTTTCCACATTCATGTAAATTCATATTTTCATAGTTAACCAGAGTCATGCCATTTTATATTTTGTTTTTAAATGTGTTCCAGGTTGTCACATAGACTTCTCATTCATGTGCTTTTAGTGTCTGAATAGCAATCTCTTGAGTGCACTTGAAAACATTTATATACTTCATTCAGCTGTGACGGGAGGTTTAGGCTATTTTAAATTGTGTTTATTTTACTTAATGTTGTAATGATGATCAACCTTGGTACCACCCTGTCTAGGTAACTTGTATCACTGACCTACACACATGACTCTGGTATGCCGGAAGCTTCTACAGCACAGACATTTTGCCTTTTTCATTATTGTACCTGCTAAATATAGTGCATATTTGAGCCCAATAGTGTTTTAATGAATTGCTTTTTTTTTTTTTCTTTTGGTCATTTTTTAGGATACACTTCTTAGAATAAAGAGGAGAATGAAAAGTCATTACTAAAGAAATTGATGCATTTATGCTTATAATTATGCTGTCAAAATGTGTTAATATTATTTATTCCAGCACTAAGAGTCAACAAACGTTTATTAAGACTCCACTCTGTGACAGCATTATGCTAGGAACCTGGGATCAAAGACAAAAACCAACAAACAGAAAAATATGATTGTTGAGCTTAAGAAGCTCACACAAACAGTTAATGGATATTCCTTGTTACCATTCCTTCTCCCTTCTTGAAGTAATTGATTTCTTTCTAGAGGGTAGCCTCCTCCCCAGGGGATACAGAATAAAGCATCCCTTGTGTGATGGTTAATAGTAGGTGTCAAATTGATTGAATTGAAGAATGCCTAGATAGCTGATAAAGTATTGTTCCTGGGTGTGTCTGTGAGGGTATTGCCAGAGGAGGTTAACATTTGAGTCAGTGGACTGGGAGAGGAAGACCAAACCTCAATGTGGGTTGGCAACATCCAGTCAGCTGCCACTACAGCTGGAACAAAGCAGATGGAAGAAGGTGGGTTGAGCCGGCTTGCTGAGTCTTCCAGCCTTCATCTTTCTCCTGTGCTGGATGTTTTCTGCCCTTGCACATCAGACTCCAGGGTCTTCAGCCTTTGGACTCTTGGACTTACACCAGTGGTTTGCTGAGGACTCTCAGGCCTTTGGCCACAGACTTAAGGATGCACTGTTGTCTTCCTCACTTTTGAGGCTTTTGGATTCAGACTGAGCCCTTACTGGCTTCCTACCTCCTCAGCTTGCAGACAGCCTATCATGTATATGAAAGGCTTTTCTCATATATATGAAAAGGGTTTATTAAGGAGGGTTGACTCACACGATCACAAGGTGAAGACTCACAATATATATATAAACATATACATATATATATTTATAACCTCAGCTTGCAGATGGCCTATCATATATATGAAAGACTTTTCATATATATATGAAAAAGGTTTATTAAGGAGAATTGACTCACACAATCACAAGGTGAACTCTCACAATATATAAAAACATATTTGTAAATATATATACATATATAAATATATGTGTGTGTGTGTGTGTGTGTGTGTGTGTATCTCCTATTAGTTTGTCCCTCTGGGGAATCCTGTACACCATGTAAAGTTAAATCATCCCATGCCCTGCCAAAGTTATAGACAGGTGACCCAAGCTATGTCAATTGGAGTCTCCCTCCCTGGAATTTTAATCTCCAAGTATAGAATGACTACAAACATCTGGGTTCATTTCACATTGGGTTCTCTGCTACAAAACCAGTGCTATCTGCGTGCTTTCTAGGCTTGTGAGCTTGCTCTTTTCTAATCCAGTGCCAGGCTTTTTTTCCTCTCATCGCCTCTTTCCTATTGTGAGCTCCTGTTGTTCTGTCAATAAACTACCCGTGTTTTCAAGTTGGCCAAAGTCAGTGTTTGTTTCTTGTAACCAGAGAGGCATGGATGAAACTAATAATATAAAATTGAGAAGACAGCACAAGTGGTAGGATAACAATTGACACTGGGAAACAACCAGGGGTATAACTGACACAGCTGGGAAGCTCAAAGAGTAACTACAGTCTCACCAAGATAGAAGGATGGGAGATCCACTTAAAAATACGTGCTAATCACACACACACACACACACACACACACACACACATGTTTTAAATATGTAGAGTTGTAATTGGCATATCTAATTACTAGATCATTCCCCACTTATATATTTATTCTACTTTCTCATGAAAAAATATGCAATTTTGAAAATGATCCCTTTTTTATTGGAAAGTCAGAGACAAGGGATACACTCGTAACACAAGGTCCTTTGTTCAGACAGTTTTGTGTGTGAAACGGTAAGATGAGTTCTTGCTACTTAGAAAGGAGGGTGATAATACGGCCTGAATTTATTATTTAGGTGCACAAAGAACAGGAAAAAACAAATGACATTGAAAATTTCCCTCCTCCAAAAGTTTGCTGAAACTTTTTTAGGGCTTACGTGTTAAACAGCTGGGGTTCCTAACTTGTCAGCTTATGTTAATTATGAGTTATCTCACCTCATTTTATTGTAAAATAAAGTCTATGCATGAACCACTTCTAACAATAAGAAGAAATTAAACATCACTAAACAGATGTGAGCAATAAAGCATAAAAAATTATAAAGTTTAAAACATATTTGTTGAAGGGCTGCATGTATTTAACATTATAAATGCAACCACCAAATAGTCTTTTTCTGAAAATAGCTTTGCATTATCTGAAAATAAACCTTATTTAGTCTGATGAATTAATTCCAGAATGAGACCTAACCCTGAGGAAGGTGACTGGACTTTGAAGTCAGAAAAACCTGACTACCGATCCCAGCTTAACAGAAAATAGTGGGATCCCACATAATTCATGTCGCTTCTCAGAGTTTCAATTTCCTACTATATCAAATGGCACACACCATGAACACTTACATCCAAGGGTTTTTGTTAGGAATAAAGAAAATAAATGTAAAGTACTAGACCCCTAATAGACAACATATCCATGGCAGATGTTTCTTGAAAACTGATTGTTTTCCTAATGATTTCTATCTTGCTCTAGGAGAGCTTGTATCCAAAAAGGATTCACTCCTCTTAATGGTAATTTAGAAATATGTTAGAGACTCCTTTTCTAGTTCTTAAATACACTTCAGTGCCTGTTTAAGATTACATTATGAAATGTTCCCTAATACACTGGTTATAACTTTCACTTGTCTTTCCGGTAAAAACAAACAAACAAACGAAAAACGTGGAGCCAAAACCTTTATGGTACAGTTCGGATATTGTCACAGCCCAAATCCCATGGTGAAATGTGATCCCCAATGTTGGAGGTGAGGCCTTGTAGGAGATGATCAGATCATAGGGGCAGAGTTCTCATGAATGGTTTAGCTCCACCCTCCTGGTGCTGTATCTTTGCAGTGGTGAGTTGTCTTGAGATGTAGTCATTGAAAAGGGTACGGTACCTCCCCTCTATACCTCTGCCTCTCTTGCTTTTGCCATGTGACATGCAAGCTTCCGCTTTGCCTCCCACCATGACTGTAACCTTCCAGAGGCCTCCCCAGCAGCAGATGCCACTATACTGCCTGTCCAGCCAGCAGAACGATTAGCCAGTTAAACCTCTTATAAATTACTCAGTCTCAGGCATTTATAGCAATTCAAGAACTGCTTAATATACTACATATGATGAAGAAGCCAAAATAAGCATTTTGAAGGCCTCAATTTAAAAAAATCAGCATGTCATAAACATAAGAAACTAGAGTAAATAATACGTTTCCTGTAAATCAGAATTTCCAGGATGTATAGTTTCTATTAACCCATTTTTCCATTCACTTCAGTGGTACACAGAGCACATATATAAGTGGTTTTGCTTCCATTTCATATATATATATATATACACATAAAATTATATATCTTATTATATAAAATGTATGTATGTATTTACACAAATGCATAATGTACCACACCTCCAATACAATACTATCTATGTTTCCATGACATTTAACATGAAAACATTTTAAAATTTAAAAATAAGAGAAAATGAAAACAAATACTGTCTTCGCTTATTTGAGAAAAAAATTAGCAAGACAAAAATGGAGCAGAATGAAATTAAATATACAAAATGTGATATACATATGTATAACATTTTGTATGATATAAAATTACATTACATATCTCAACTATATATATAATTCTAATTGTATATCTATATATATAATATAGACATGGAATCAGCTCAGGTGCCTATCAATGGTGGACTGGATAAAGAAACTTGGTGTATATATAGATATATATCTATCCCTTTGTTCTTTTTCTAGCTCCTTTAGGTACAAAGTTGGATCATTAATTTTGAATTTTTCTAACTTCTTGGGAAAATTTGGCTATATATATAATTATATATAGATATTATATATTAATATATAATATCTATATATAGTTGAAATTTTATATATACATTTTATATAATGAAATTATAATAATACATGATTTCTAAAGTATTTTATTATTAAGTAGTATTTTCATTAAAGAAGAAAAAAAGTAAAGGCAAGAATCCTTCTAGGTCACAGAAGAGTATCAGCTATGAAGGTGGTTGAGGATGGCTAAGCTGGAATATTAGCTCTAGATTATGGTCTCCTTGATTTTCCATATATTAATATACATTATAGCACTTATATATCTACAATAGAGCTCTTATTATATCCCTAGAATATTGATGAGTATTTTATATATAATATTTTATTTAATTCTGACAAAATCTTGTGAAACAGGAGCCAGGCTCAAGAGATGTCTTTTCCACTTTGCTCCATTTGTTCAGGCACTCATTCAGACATAGAGCCTAGTTTGTTTGAGGGATGACACCAAGCATTAGACACAAAGTGATAAGCAACTTAGCTTTGACTTGAAAGTTCACTGTTTACTATCAGAAGAAGATATGAAAGATGTGATATTAACATCTTCTATTAATTGCAAAGATAAAGATAGGCTGAGGAAAGATGGGTCCACTTTACATGCACAGAGGTACAGAGAAGGAGAGTTCACCAGGATGGCCAGCAGGACAAGCGACTGGTAGATGGAGATTGCAGGTAAGTTCAAGGAAAATGTTGCAACATGTGTAAAGCAAAGATAGGAAATAGCACATACGTGGAAGTAAATACAGCATTTTGTGATTGGGTGCATGGTAGATGGGACAATAAAACCAGGTAAACCCCTACAACAAATCTTAGAAACCACCACACATCCAGCACAATACTATTCATGTTTCTCTGACATTTGACATGAAAACATTATAAAATTTAAAAACAAAAGAAAATGAAAAAAATTGTCCTTGTTTAATTGACAAAAAAAATAGCGAGACAAAAATGGAGAATTGAACTAAATATCAACTGTAAATGAACTAGAGATTATTTTACATTATATGTCATTATTCTAAGAAAAATTGCTTGGTTGGGCTAGTGCAAAACATACAAACTTTGGGAAGGGTAAGACCTGTGTTAAACTGCCAGCTCAACTAATATCTACTCTAGTTACCTAGCCTCTGTTATTTTTGTTTCCTCATTTATACTCTGGGACTGGTAGCATTTATAGACAGGGTTTGAGACTAACAGAGATAGGTATAGAGTACATGATGTATTTTAAAATATTATAACTAAAATATAACATATTTTTTAAATGTATATATTTTTGACTGTTTAAAAATATTTTGTACTTTAAAACAAGGAAAAAATATGATCAGATATATGATAACACTTCTTTTCGCAGTAACTCCTAGCGGTGAAAATGCATGACGTCTGTGTATAGCATTCAGAAAAAAACTAGTGCCATCTGGCTTTTAGCAAACTGTTTGCACTGTTAAGCAGGGCAATAGAAAAGAACCCTGTAGTTCTAGAATAGGACCATGTAATCTTAGAATTTTTAACCATTTTAGACAGTTTGCCATTTAGGCAATGATACCAAAAAGGAAAAAAATCAAAGTTGCATTAGCCCACATAGCTTGACTTATTCTCTCATAGTTTCCTTGGCTTTGGTCTGACAAATTATGCCTGCAAAAATCTCTGGTCCTAATCAGCATAATGGGGTCACATAACCATAGTTTTCATTAACCTGATTTCAGGTTGGAGGCCACTGCTCCTTTTACCTATGTGTGGCAAAATATTTATCAAATTATAGTCCTCTCCCCACACACAAAATGCTTCATGCATGTCACAGAAGATCACGAAAAAGAACATTTTATTTTTCATGCCATTTATAAGAATAATATAAAGAAAGGCTTTGCAGAAATTACAATAATTTATTCTCCTGTTATTGCTAAGAAAAAAGTAAGCAAAATACATGTTTCGGTAGTGTTAAAAGACCCCTACTGGTTTATTAAACTTATTTTCACCATTCAAACGATTAACTGCAAGCCTGAAAATAAAAATTGAGCTCTTACTATGCATAAGACATTAACACTGTGTGATATAAAATGTTAGATTAGACAGAAATCCTGCCCTTTACAAATTGTTCCAAATCTAGTGGAGGAAATAAAATGTAGAAGAACAATGTTAGCAAAAAGTCAGTGCTATGTCAGAAACACAAAAATATTATGATTCATGGAAAACTTTCAAATGCCCTATAAAATATAGAGGATAAAATGAAATAGAAAACAAACACACAAAATATCAACTCATTAACAATAGGGTAAAAAATGAAGCAATGCTGACATTGTACTTGGGGTAAGTAGATAGAAGTCTAGGTCTGACGCAGTGGCTCACACCTGTAATCTCAGCACTTTGGGAGGCCGAAGTGGGAGGATCACTTGAGCCTAGGAGTTTGAGACTAGCCTGGGCAAAAAAAGTGGGACCTGTCTACGTACAATTTTTTTTTTTTTTTTTTTTTTTTTTTGAGACTGAGTTTCACTCTTGTTGCCCAGACTGGAGTGCAATGGCGCGATCTCGGCTCACCGTAACCTCTGCCCCCCAGGTTCAAGCAATTCTCCTGCCTCAGCCTCCTGAGTAGCTGGGATTACAGGCATGATTTTTTTTAATAGCCTGGCATGATAATGTGCACCTGGGAGGTAGAGGCAGCAGTCTTCTGTGATCATGCTACTGCACTTCACTCCAGTTCAGATGACAGAGCAAGATCCTGTCCCAAAAAAAAAAAAAAAAGTCCAAAAACGTCCGTATCCACAACAGATACATATTACTTAAACATGCTAGGTAAAAGTCAGTGTTTGCCTAATTGAATAGAATAAGTACATTTTAACAATGTATCTTAGAGATATATACAAGGAAAGATGTGAAGTAGAGAGGAAAATATAGACAAAATACTAACCAGAGAATACCAATAAAGCTTTATCAATATTAGACAAAATATACTGAGATGAGATAAAACATTTGTTTCCGGAGATTTACAATATATGGATAAAAGGCTAATTACCAGGATGATATATAAATTCTAATGTATGTGTGCTTAAAATTTGACAGATGTGCAGAAAGAAATGTACAAATACGGCATTTTGTGGAACAATGTCAGTAATTGACTCTTAAATATAAATAGCTAAAAAATTGATAAGTGTTTAGAAGAGTTGAAGACAATAACTCACTAATAAAAATTTAAATTTATTAACATATGTAAAATCTTACATATAAATTAGGTAATATACAGTCTCCTCTAGTATACATGGAATTTTAGCAATATGGGTCATAAAAGAAGACTCAACTTTAAAAAAACAATTTATATTCTAAAACTCATATTCTATAACCAAATAAAATTAAATTAGAAATAGAACTATTCCCCATATACTTTTAAATTTAACCAATAGATGTTTTACATTCTCACCACAAGAAAAGATGTTTGTGAGATGATTAATACGTTAATTAGCTTGATTGAAGTATTCTGTAATGTATACGTAGGTCAAAACATCACATTATACTCCATAATGAAACAAAATTATTTGCCAACTAAAAATAAATAAATTAATTAAAATACACCTAAAAAAATCATGTAACCAAGAGAAAAGTAAATTTTTTGGTAATTCTTAGAACTTATAATGAAAATGCTACATTTCAAATTTTCCAGCCACATCTCCAATAAAGAGACAGCAAGGTGGGAAGGGGTCCCCAGAGAAACTCCAACCCGCCTGGGCACTGGGAGGAGTGCTCATTGGTGTGGGGCCACAGAAGTCACGCTGTTTACAGTCGGGAGGAGCCTGGCCCCTCCTCTTCCTGGGTGGAAACTGGGATTCATTCTGTGAGGAGGGAAATACAGGAACAGATCTCTGACCTTGCAGAGAGTCCCTGTTTCCCTTTTTTCCTTTTCACCCAGTAAACCCTGCCCTTCTCACCCTTCAGATTGTCTGCAAGCTTAGTTTTTCATGTCTGTGTGACAAGGACCCCCATCTTTAGCTGAACTAAAGAAAGAGTCCTACAACAGTAACTTACAGAGTAAGATACATGGCCTCAAAGTTTTTATATTCAAAAAAGAAAAAGAGTAAAATAACACGCTAAGCATCTTAAGTATACTACTTAAAAAGTACAAGGTAAAATAAAATAGGGTTAAATGTATGTGATTATAAAGCTAAAAGAAGAAAATTTGAAACAGAAAACAGAGCTGAAGCTGGACGAGGTGGCCCACACCTGTAATCCCAGAACTTTGGAAGGCCGAGGCAGGTGGATCAACAGAGATCAGGAGCTGGAGACCAGCCTGGCCAATGTGGCAAAACCCCATCTCTACTAAAAATACAAAAATTAGCTGGGCTGGTGGCATGCATCTGTAATCCCAGCTACTTGGGAAGCTGAGGCACAAGAATCCCTTGAACCTGGGAGGCGGGGGTTGCAGAGAGTTGAGATGGAGCCACTGCACTCCAGCCTGAGCTACAGAAAGATTTACATTTCAAAGCAGGCAGAGAAAGAATTTACAGTTGAATATTTTCTAGAGTTAATGCTCTAAGAAAACACAAGTGATGGTCCTATATATTCAGGAAGAAGTCTGTTTGAAGTTGAATCAAACTGAGGAGAATATTAATACTCTTTTAGAGTATTTTTTTGTTTCTATTTCTGAAATGAGATTGATAGTTTTTTACAGTTTTAAAAAGTGGGCACAATAATAGTGAAAAGTTGTGTTTAAATAAGAAATGTATTCCTTTTGGAAGAGTATTGACAGACTTGATAAAGGAGGTGAGAAGTTTAGAAACTGGGTCTATCTTAAAAGATGAATGGGATTTTGACCTGGAGAAAAAGGAGTATTTGAGGAAGAACAATTTATGACATCAAATAGTGTTAAATGACATCAAATGGAAAGAGATAACAGAATGGAGGTTGGGAAGCATGAAAAGTAGTATATGTATTATTCTAGGGAGAAAGCTTCAATAGTTGAAGGCTAAGTTGATGACGGTTTCATCTCCAGGCAGAGGAATTTCAACTTTATCGTTTAGACACTGGAGAAGAAAAGTTGGTATCTAAAGAGTACTTTTTAATTTTCACCTGAGTCTCACAAATAATTATTCATAAAGTTACTATTTAAAATTTCAGTCATTGTCAAACAATTCTGTTAAAATTTCATAGAGCATTAAAACAAAGCTGAAAAATTCATAAAATAAGCCTTCATAGGTGTTTCAAACTCCATTGCAGAAGTGTCTAAAAGGGTTAATACATTATGAGATAAAAGTAATGTAAATAATATGTATTCGAGAAGAGAATCAACCCATATTAACCATTAGAAATAGGAAATTAATACTACAAAAGCATTTTGCAGACAAATATTCCTTTGCTAAATTGAATTACTAATTTCTACACAACAGGAATTTGTTATTATTTCATTGTGAAATAAATCCTTGTTTACATCAGAGTAAGTTTGAGAAATAATGCCTAAATACACAGCTTGTAACTAAATTGTTTGTAATTTTAAATTCTTTAAATACTTTAAAGATCTTTTAATAATCTTACATCTGATATGCAGAAAGAGGCTCAACTGCAAACAGCATTGAAAGAGGGACCAAGTAAGTGTGTTTAAAAGTTGGAAAAGAAGTTTAATGGGGGGAAATGATTTTTACCAATTTAAAGATATAGACCAACACAAACAGTTTTGTTTTCGAGGGGGAATGATAAGTATAACATTATTACTTGCCACTTAAGAGTTCTTATTATGTGCTAGGAAAATGTAGCTACATCATATACATTGCTATACATTACATCATAACAACTAAAGCCATCGCAAATAAGCATATTGGCTCAGAGGGGTTAAGTAATTTGCCAAAAGTTACACAGTAAATACATGATAGTGTTACCAGGGGGTCCATGCTCCCAGAGCTCCCAAGATGGTGGCATGCCGCTTCCAAGTTGGCGGCGGGCAGCTTCCAAGATGGTGGCAAGCCTCATGTTCTCTGACCTGGGGTTCTTGGTCTCACGGATTCCAAGGAATGGAATCTTGGGCCATGTGGTGAGTGTTACAGCTCTATTAGAAGCCGTGGGTCACGGAAGAGAACCGTGGAACCCAGCGACTAGTGTTCAGCTTGATTAGGACAAACCCGGGCATTTAGCCGTGCAGGTACAATGGCAAGCCTTTAGCCTGATCCGGAGTGGCAATGGGCACCTTGCTGAATCAGGAGCACAACAGACACCCTGCTGGATCCGGAGGGATGGAAGTCAGTGGCGGGTCTGCGAGGGCGGCACACAGCAGTGGTGGATGGCGAGCGAAAGCTCAGCTCGAGCCGTAACAAACACGGACCAGAAGAGAGTGCAGTTACAAGATTTAATAGAGTGAAAACACAGCTCCCATACAAAGGAAGGGGACCCAAAGAGGGTAGCCATTGCCGGCTCGAATGCCTTGGTTTGTATCCCGATCACTGTCTCTACCGCTGTGCTCTTAGGCGATAGATGATCAGCTATTTCTTTACCTCCTGTTTTAGCCAAATTAGCATTTTAGTGAGCTCTCTTTACTACCCAATTGGTCAGGTGTGAGCTAAGTTGCAAGCCCCGTGTTTAAAGGTGGATGCGGTCACGTTCCCAGCTAGGCTTAGGGATTCTTAGTCAGCCTAGGAAATCCAGCTAGTCCTGTCTCTCAATAGTGGTCAATCTACCATCTACTTTCTTTATCCCTGGGAACACTGAATCCCAAGTATGCGAGTTTTCAAAAATTAAACAGGAAAAAATTTATATTTAGGTGAATTTTTAAATTATTGATATTACATTATATAGAACCTCCAGGAAACATTGTACCAATTCATCTCCACAGGAAAAATGGCTTATCACTGCCCAAGCTTTAATGAATTTTTATTGCTCAATAGCAAGAAAACACATAATCTGATATAAAAATGGGCTAAAAACCTGAACTAACATTTCTCAAAAGAAGACAAACATATGTCAAACAGGAATATGAAAAAAATGCATAACATCACAAATTGTTAGAGAACACAGATTAAAACCACAGAGAGATGTCACCTCAAACCTGTTAGAATGACTGTCCTCAAAAGTATGATAGATAGTAAATGTTGGTGAAGATGTGGAGAAAGAAAAACCTGTGAATTGTTGGTGAGAATGTAAATTAATACAGCCATTATGAAAACTCGTGTGCAGACTCCTCAAAAAACTAAAACTATAAATATGCTCCAGCAAGCCCATTTCTGGGTATACATCCGAAGAAAATAAAATTACTATCCCAAAGAGATATCTGCACTCTGTTTATTGCAGCATTACTAACAATAGATAAGATATGAAGTCAACCTAAGTGCCCATCCACACATGAATGGATAAAGAAAATTAGGTGTAAGTGCACAATGGAATACTATTCAGCCATGAAAAAGAAGGAAATCCTGTCATTTGCCACAATGTGGATGAGCCTGGATGACTTAAGTAAAATAGGCCAGACACAGAAATACAAATAGTGCATGATCTCACTTATGAGAAGAGTTAAAACAAATGAACTCATAAAATTAGAAAGTAGAATGATGCTTACAATAGGCTGGGGCAAGGGTAGGAAGGGAGGAAAGAGAGTTGCTGCTCGAAGGGTACACAGTTTCAGGAGAGAGAGAAGGAATTAGTTTTGAGCTGTATTGCACAGTCTGGTGACTATATTTCAAAGTAACGAGGATGGAAAATTTAAAGATAAATTGATCCAAATGCCTAATCTCAAACACTCCTGTTACAATTTTAACTTATTTACATTTATGTTACTTTAAAAGAAATAGAGAAAATATAGCTCAGTGCAATGCTGTTTCATAAAGAGCATGGAATTTCTTGGTAACTTTTACCTCTCCAGTCTAAACTAAATGCAATTGTGTAAATGTTTTCATTTTATACACATACAAAAACTACATAAAATCCACACAATATGAAATATGAAATTTATTCTATATATATATAACATGATTTATATATATGTAACCTTAACAAGTATTTCTTAGATGCATGTACTGTTTCACTCACCAGGGGCACAAATATCAAATATCATATGGTTCTTACTTTCAATACTTCCTCTGTAAGATATTTTTCAAGCGTTTTCACTGTTGTTTCACTACCTTCGTATTATTATTATAAAACTTTTACAAATAGCAATAAAGACTCACAGATATAGAAAGTGAATTGCAAAAGGGCAGTCAGTTGATAGTAGAAGAACTGGACCTACGATCTAGGAGCTCTGAGTTTCAGTCTAACATGTTCTTTTTTCCACTAAACATTTTGTTGCTAATTTCCAAATTTTCTCTATCATCAAATTCTACAAATAATATTTCAGTACGGAAAAATTTTTTAAAAAGTACATTCAGAAGTAAAGCTTTTTTATTTCAAAAGCAGTAAGCAAGACACAGAGTTTTTATTTCAAAAATATTAAATTTGTTTACCCTTTTATGTAGTACAGGCAGTAAAGCCTAGGCTGAAAATTATTTCAGGAGGTATTAAAAAAAAGAACTGAAGAAAAATTATCTACTTGAGGGAACTCCATGATATATCTCAGTGATATAAAAGACTTCAAAAATAAATCTATGAGTTCAAATTCTTCTTAAAAATTAATATACATGGGGAGGAAAACTGAAAAGTTGAAATATAATGTTTGTGAGTGATTTACTGTTGAAGCAAAGCTGTTATGTTTGATAATAGCAGAATCTATGTTGCTGTATACACCAGTGCCTTAAACATAACTCTTGAGATAACATAAAACAAGTTTTTACCAAGGATGACGTAACAGAACCACATAGGTCTGCAATAAAGAAAGATTATTTAAGCAGAGAAGAATAGAGTTCTCTCTTCTAAAACCCTTATATTTACCTTTAACAAATGTATCGCCTGAAAATAAGAATAGCTAAAAATTACATAAGAATTTTTTCAGTTAGAAATGATGAGATGAATAATCATACTTTATTGTGAAATGGTAAACAAATAGAGATGCTTCTAACAAATTCCTTTTAATAAGAGCTCAGAAAATTGCTTTGGTAGTATTAGAAAAACCAGAGGGACAGAGAAATTTGTGAACACCCCTCCAAAATAAAACTTAGTTCTTTATTTCACTTTTTTGGTATACATCTTATTAAGTCTACTGTGAAACTATTTCTACTTTTACATTATTCATTCGTTTATATTTAAAAATACACAAGTCATCAGAAAAATGCACTGGATTCTCAAAAGTTCTTGAAACCTTGCTGAATGGATTGCTGTAGTGCATGGATGGTGGTTAGCACAGCTGTAATCTGTAGGTTCTCAAAAAGGCAATGAGGCTTTAAATAATATTGTAGAAAAACAAATTTCAGGATGAAAAACCTTGAAGAGTTGTTTAAAAATGTACACCATGTCACGTGAACAGATCAAGGCCTAACTCTGCTCACAATTGTGCCACTGGTAGCAACAGGAAACCTCAGAAATTACTTTAAGAAACCCCATAATGTCAGCTTCAAATGTGTGCCTAACAAAGCCCTAAACTCAACAAAGTAATGGGTAATTACTCATTCAGCAAACAATTATTGATTACTCACAATGTGTGTTTAAGGCACTATATTAAATGCTATTGATTAAAAGAGATCAATTAGGAAGACAGGAGGACTAAGTGGATAAACCAAACAGGGTTTATTTCATCAAGAAACTCATTTAGTAGGAGTAGAGGTCCTATTTGTACCTATAATGTTAGTTCAATTTTTATCAAATAGAAAAAATGTGAAAAATTATTTAGAAATAGGGACAATCCTAAATCAAGTATAATATACCTATGTAAATATGGAATTTTAAAAATTATATCTAAAATAAATGTCAATGAGATTTATCTCCCTTGAAATGCTAACCAGCTGTATGAGCTCTGCAAATAACTTAATTTCTATGAACTTCGATTTAAAAGAGTGGAAATGAAAAAATAATATTATTTTCTTATTATAATATGTGAAAATGAAGATATTTTATTATATATAAATTTTGAGGGGATAAAAGAAGTGCAGCTTCTTATATACAGGTTTTGAGAGGATGAAATAAGTTCATGTGGATAGCATTTTATAAGGCAGGTACTAAGAAATCAGTAAATAGCATCTGTTTTGGCATTACTTTTATAATCTTGTAAAAATATCCATAAAAAACAAATATTACTTTTATAATATGTTCAATGGTTATAGCTTATAAGCAGGAACATAAAACAAATTATTGTTGCTGTAAAATAAATGTTAAAAACATGAAATTTGTCTTAAATGGAAAAGCCTAGGAGTTAAAGAAATAGTAACAATGTAGGTATTTCAATTCAATTTAAGGTTGAAATTTAAACTGTATTATCTATATTGAACCAACAATATATTAAAGGTATGAAGAAACTGGGGTGGGTCTGATTTTCTATACGGTTCAAGTAAGGAAAACGGTGTCATATGTATGACCTTCTCAGTAGTGTTGTAACTAAATTTGGGATTTAAATGGACCATTGCTGGGCCCAGTAACAATGAACAAAAAGGCTGAGAAGAAAGTAAGGACTGAGGTGCGGTGGATGGAACTTGTATCACAGTTGTAAAGACTTGTGCTATCTGGTGATTCAGTGTTTATAGTGTCTAGTGTGTGCAGCAAGTCTAAGCATGTTTGAGCAACTGTGTGAGGAAGTTGGGAGAAAGGAGATTGAACCAGGCAGGGATGAACATGGCATTACAGGCATCCAGAAATAGTAGAAGTCAGTGAGCATCATCATTATTTCAGCTGATTTTTAAACTCAGGGAGAGATAGAAGATAAAGGAGAGGATATTTTATTTTCCCTAGGGGAGAGGACTAAAAATGTGTTAGATAAGTTTTCTCAAGTGCTTAGGGAAGCAAATGGACATTGAATAATGAACCCAACCCCTAATAATAAACTTAAATACTAATCTATAAAAATAAGGACATATCTGGCACTACAGATGATCAAAATCATGGGGAGAAAGCAGGGAAGGAATCCTGCCCCTTGTGGCTAAATAGGCATACAGTGAAACTCCCAGTTAGGTAGATCTTTTGGTATCAAAGCCCCGAGGTGGAGGGGAGGAGGATCATGATATATATTCTATATTTACCAGGTTTGATTCGGAAAGAAAATGGCTCAGTTTCTAAAAGTTATACCCAGTGGTATTTAGCCATGAGATGCTTGAACAAAGTGAGAGACAGAGAGAGACAAATTCCTTGTCAATGTCTGGACCAAGAGTATAGGATCAAAAATTAGTTGGGTAGTTATAGATAACTTGAATATAATAATATATCATTATTCATGAGAGAACATTTTGTTTTCAGGTTTTGTTTTTTGTTTTTATATTTTGTATTAAATGTCCCCATTATAAAAGTGTTAGATTTCTATTGCTACTATAATAAATTTCCATAAACCTAGTATCTTCAAACAATACAAATTTATTATCTTCAAATTCTGCAGGTCAGAAGTGTCAAACCAGGTACACTGTGCTGAAGCATTGGTGTGGTTTGTTCTTACTGGTGACTCTGAGAAAAAAAAAAAAAAATTGTCTCAGTGTCTTTCTTAGCTTCCTCTAGGGGCCACTTGCAGTCTTTGGCTCATGGGCCCTTCCTCACATCACTCCCACTTCATTTCTCCTAATACTGACTCCTGTATTCCTCTTACAAGGGTCTCTGTGGTTTCATTTTGCCCACTTGATAATTCAGGAAAATAGACTCATTTCAAGATTCTTAACTTAATCATATTTGCAAAGTCTCACTTACTGTGTACAGTAATATATCCACAAATTCTGGGCTTAACACATGGGCATATTTGGGGACCGTTATTCAGCCGACCACAACTATTGTAAAATGTAATTAGTTTAAAATAAAATTTACCTGTACTCAGAATTTTTAAAATATAAAAAGTTGCCTAACTGTAATAAAAATGATTTATAATAAAATTATATGTATTTTAGTATGTCGATGCTTGAGAACAACTGCACTGGAAACATAATGAGGCCTTCAGATACTTTCACTGAAATATATGAATACTATGCAAGTAATGGCAATAATGCCACTGACATAGACATGTTGTACTGGCAATGCAAAACAAGGGTCATTGACATCAATAACAAGATTTTCAGAAATGAAAATAAAAACTCTTGATAAAGTTACAAGACTAACTGCTGATTTAGATAGTAATCCCACTCCTAGGAAATGTAGCTTATATTAAAATGTACAAAAGTATTTGTGTTTACATGTAGAACCGTCTTGGGTTCTGGCCTCATATAATTTTTTTTTCCACCTACATATATATGCACTAGAGTATTAAAAATCTCAAACATTGATGCTAGAAATGTTAAATGGTGCAATCACTAGAAGACATTTTCACAATTTCTTAAGAAAATTATATGTACACTTAGCAACGACTCCATCATTCTGCTTCTAAATATTTACTCAAGAGAAATAAAATTAATGTCCGTATAGAAGCCTGTACATGAATGTTCATAGCAGCATTACTTCTAATAGTTAAAAACTAGAAATAACTTAAATGTGTACCAGCAGTTGAATAGAAAAACAAATTTATGGTATACACATACAATGGAATACTCTTCAGCATTACAAATAAATTCACTCACTCTCTCCTCTCTCTCTCTCTCTCAGTGTGTGTGTGTGTGTGTGTGTGTGTGTGTGTGTGTGAACATGAATGAATCTCAAATGAGTAATGCTGAGTAAGAAAAGAGAGACAAAAAATGATACATTTATCTATGCAGTCATTTATACGCAGTTCTAGCAAATTATAAACTAATCATAGTGAGAGAAGAAAAAAAGAGTTCAGCTATTATGAGGATACGGAAGAGCCTAGGGAAGAAAGTTTATAAAAGACATGAGGAAAATTGTGAGGATGACAAACATTAATTAGTAACTTGCAATGATGATAGCATAGGTATTTACATATATCAGTCTTAAATTATACACCATATTGTTTATTGTTCATTCATTACACTGCAATAAAACTAAAAAAAAAGACCTTGAAGTTATTTATGGTGAGAATATTTGTAATACTCTGTACAAATATTTTGATGAGAAGGAAAATAAGATCTATGCATGTTTCTCTTAGTCCCTCTGAAAGCCTCTGTCTTCAGAATTGAATGGAGAATTTAGGCCTCCACTCAGGCCCTGCTTCTCTTCCCTGTTAAATTAGTACCACATCCAAGGTGATTACAAATAAGCCTTTTCCCTCCTAAAAATTTCAGACCAGTTCCTGATTCTTTGATCTTACATGTATGTTTGGGCAAAAACTCCCCAAACCTCTCTTAGTAAAAATCTGAATATGTAAATGGAGGTATTCCAATTATTGCTAAGTTTCATCTAATGAGGTGGTCATATATCCAGTATGAGCCAAGTTCACTACAGACTATTAAACTTTTAGGACCCCATGGGAAGAAGGTTGCCTTACAAAATACAGGAATCCTACTTACATTTGAATTCAGATAAGCAATAAATGATGTTTTCATATAAGTATGACCCCAAATTATTCATTATTTATTTGATATTCAACTATAACTGGAAGTTCTGTACTTTTATTTTCTAAATCTGGCAACTCTTCCTGGGATTGCCACAGTTGATTTGGACAGAAAATAACAGAAACACTAGACATATTGGTTACATTTGGGGTGGTCAGCATGTCAGGGAGCTTTTAAAATTTATTATTTTAACGTATATATTGCTAGGGGCTCATGATGAATCTGCATGTGTTTATGTGTGTGCATAACTGAATTTGTATTTTTCAAGCCCAGTGATATACGATGACTATGTATAAGGGTTAGGCTATGTTAGCCCAGTTTTATTTGCAAGATTGAAATAATATGAAAGAAGAAATGCATATCTATGGTTTTTGACTCATTAGTGTATCATTTTTTCTTCTCAGTTTGAATGAGCAGAAATTGAAGCTGGCTAAGCATGGCCAATAATGCAAATGAAGGCATAATCAAAATGATAAAACGTATGCTAGTCCTTGATAAGCTATCATTCTCCTTGTAAAGTGCAGTAAGCCATGTGTTTACTGTTTAAATCTTGAGTATGTAAGGAGGTGGGCATATGGCTGTGGTTTCTGAATGTGTTTCTACATTGAGGAGATTTGAATCCTGGAAGAGATCTTATTCCTTCTCTGATGGAGAAATAAGCCAATTTTCAGAAAAAGTACTTGGGGCAAATCTTGCTGCCCCACAATATTAACACAGTTGCCCATCATTTCCTCTTTCACGATCATCTCTGTGATACTGAAGAGGATCACTTAAGAGGAAGAATAAAGAATCCCAGAGTGAAGCTCTTGAGCTTTTTGTGATATCAGGGTAGAAGAAAACAAGCATGTGTAATGTCACAAAACAAAGAGGAGAAAATATCTCAAGAAGGGTTGTTTCAACTGTGTTTTCTATTGCTAAGTGGTTGATAAAAACAAGAACAGAGACGTGAACCTAATATTCGACCACATGAAAATTATTAATGATGTTAATAAAATAATCTGTGGAGTTGTGCCGGATTGGAGTATCAAAATTTGGCTGGAAGGAAGAGATAGAGAGGAAAATGAAACTTAAAGAAACTATATATATATTGCTATGAAAAGAAGCAGATAAATGGACAAATTGGTGATACTTGAAGAGGACATGAACAAATAAATTATATTTTGAATTATTTTTCTTTTATATTTGTCTGTTTTCACACTGCTATAAAGATACTACCTGAGACTTGGTAATTTATAAAGGAAAGAGGTTTAATTGACTCACAGTTCCACATGGCTGGGCAGCCTCAGGAAGCTTACGATCATGGCTGAATACGAAGGAGAACAAAGTAGCTTCTTCACAAGGCTGCGGGATGGAGGTGGGGGGAAGCACCAGACACTTATCAAACAACCAGATCTCTTGAGAACTCACTCACTATCACAAGAACAGCACGGAGTAAACTGTCTCATGATCCAATCACCTTCCACCAGGTCCCTCTCTCAACATGTAAGGGTTACAATTTGGATTGCATTTTCAGATGAGATTTGGTTGGGGACACAGCCAAACCATATCAGCTAGCTAGATGTCTTTCTTTCTTTCGCTTATTTGTTCGTCTGTTTGTTTTGAGACAGGGTCTCTCTCTGTTGCCCAGGCTAGACTGTGGTAGTCCAATCTCGGCTCACTGCAACCTCCACCTCCCGAGCTCAAATGATCCTCTCAGCACAGCATCTCGATTAGCCAGGACGACAGGTCTGCACCACCATGCCCAGCTTTTTTTTTTTCTTTCTTTTTTTGTATTTTTGGTAGAGACAGGGTCTCACCATGTTACCTAGGCTGGTCTCAAACTCCTGAGCTCAAGCAATCCACCACCTCCACCTCCCAAAGTGCTGGGGGTACAGGCATGAGCCACTTCACCCAGCCCAACCATATCAGCTTTTTATTTCTAAAATGTTATACGGGAGAATTTTAGTAGTGTGATAGGGATAAATCAGTAAATGGAGAGATTGATATTCTAAGGTAATTCAGAATAATTTCAGGATTGAAGTTCTTGATGACATTGTAAGGGATCATGTCTAGATCAGAAGCTGGGGAATGCACGGGTTGACCCTACAGAAAAGAAAATTCACCAGCAGTAATCGGGGGAAATTTGTGTATGTTCTTGAAAGAGTACATAAATGATCATTTCTGTTTCCATAATGAATATAAGTGGAGTTTGTCAGTTGAAATGGTGGTAGTCATAGAATAGGGTAGTTAGAGTGGAAATTTGATAAAAATGAACAGGTATGCACTAGTCTTCTTAGAGATTAGGAAAGTCTCAATATCAGTGAAGTGTAGTAGGACTATTATGTAGTGTTCAGGGTCATTTGATGTTTGCAAGTGTAGCCAGCATTTTTTTTTTTTTTCCAGCAGCACGCAGCTGTACCAGTGCAGACACAGAACAGCCACACAGATGAGGTGAAAGGAACTGTTTAAGTGAAAAAAATACATTCTCAGTTTCAGCCACAAAGTGGCAGTGTTTCCACAGTCAAGTCAATTGACCCTTACACGCCTCATAGGACAAGAAGGTTTTGGGCTAGACCATCTTTAAGGTGCTTACCAGCCTTATGGTTTTGGAAAGACTCTAGCAGTGTTCCATGTAATGTATTAAATATGTGAAGGAAGAAATATAGGAAAGAAGGAAAGAAGGAAGGAAGGGAGGGAGGGAGGGAAGGAATTACTCTAGAAATTATCAGCTCCATGACAAATGTTTCGAAATTAGGCACTCAAATACTATTTACTGCATATGAAGTATTGGGATCTCTGCTGCAAAAATACATATTCTTTATTAGGGTGACCAACCATGAGAAGAGATTGTTGGCTGTAGGTGGGGGAATAATATGGCCTCTGCTCCCTGGAATAGCTTTCTCAGTTGATTTTGTGATGACGTTTGGTTCCTTTAGACCTCACCTATCCCATTTCTGCTTTTATCATGTTAATTGTAAAGGGGCTCTGATAGTCCTAAATATTATTTTTAAGCATTTTGTTGCTTATCTCTGAAAAAATTACATGTGATAAAATGAAGAAGCTAACCCATGATGGCTTTATATGCTGTTCAAAATTTTGTCTTCATGCTGAAATTCCCAGTTTACAATCTATAAAATGTTTAATGAGATGGCTATTTGATAACATTTATTAAGTACTTATAATAATTAAAAACCCATAGAAATTTCAAAAAAAAATACTATGTTACATAATGTTCTGGAATAAAGTAAATCTAGCCAGCATTTTTAAAATAGACTTTTCTAAAATGAGAAGTGTTACTTTTCAAGAGGAAGATAAGATATTTTGTTGCTTTTCAGACAAGGGCTGAAGATTGCTTATTTAGAGTGATTTTCAGGTTTCAAAATATACTCTTCAAAAACCAGTCTAAAATAGGAATGACACTTAGGATAGAAATAAAACAAAATATTTTCTCTGAATTAACATATGAATAATTATTATTTTTATTGAATGTTCACAGAAACATTATGAGAAAGGTACTAAGAAAGGTGCGGCACAGAGAGCGAGAGATTAAAGAAGTGATTTTGTCACTGTGCTCAATCAATCAAGCATATTATGTCACTGTTGTTATAATTATCCAACTCTGATGAGTTACCAGCTGAAAGATCTTACTTAAAGCAGCTCCTTACCAGAAGAGCCCATGTTACAGATGAAGCTCCAAAGGCTATCTCTGCTGGAGAATTTCTCTTGCTCAGAGGTGGTCAGCCTTTTGTTCATTCAGGCCTGCAACTGACTGGATGAGGCCCACCCACATTATGGAGGGTGATTTGCTTTGCTCAAAATCCACCGATTTAAATGTTAATCTTATCCAAAAAACAAACAACAACAACCAAAAAACAATCACAGAAACACCCATAATAGTGTTTGACCAAATAGCTTGGCATCATGGTCCAGGCATGTTGACACCTAAAGTTGATTATCACAGTCAGTAGTATCATAAATTGTGCATTTGCCCCACATTGGACCAGTCATGCTTTCTCTGAACCTGAACTTCAAATCCATTGTCAATGCACCAAATAACCAGGTTTTCAGACTTTCCATGCAGAACTTCAAAACCAGGCCTGAGAAATGATACCTTGAATCTACTGAGGCCTCAGTAGGGACTTTCTTCCCTGGAGGGACTGCTCTACTCCATAGTCCATCACTCTATTTGACTCTTCACTCTGAAATGTGACCAAGCCTATTTACTCTATAAACTGTTCTTCTCCCTCCTCCAGGTGATAACGGCTATGTGAACTCTCTTTCCCTTCTTGCCCTGACTTCTAAGGAGCTCATAGCTAAAGCTGGGCTCTCTGGTTGTCATTTCCCTGGACCTGGATGCCATGACATAATTGTCTCTTCTACTCTTTTCTTCCTCTTTTTGGGTGGTTATATTCCTGGTGAACTTTGTTCTAACATAATTCATATATCCTGGGTGAGTCAACTGGCATTTGAGCAAATCAGGGTAGCATAATGCCTTGAGATATTGTGCTTGGGGACATTGTCCCCAATGTCACTTGAAGACAAAGCAACATTGGTTGAGATGCTAGCTCTATGCTTACTGACTCTGTGGTTTTACTGGTTGGTCCTCTGTTTTTCACTTATCTAACTGGAATAGAGGATGTAAAGCATCTAACTCAAGGCCTGGTGCATGATATATACTCAATAAATGTTAGCCTTTTTTTTTTTTTAAGCAGTTCCTTCTCGTATGTAAAGAAACATTTTGTTTGGTTGCCTTTACTGATTCACATACACTATTCAGATTATTGCTGATATTATTTGTAAAATACCTACAGAGGGATTAAAACCTAAGTTTATATATATTTTTGCTAATATTGAAAAATTTAAAAATATGGGCACAACAGAAGCCCAAGCAAACTTTAACACTAATATATAAAAGAAGATGCCCAAGGCACATTAACCTACGCTGATTGAATTTTATCATAAACAATTGAACTTTTCTGGTATTGTTTTTGAAAAGTGAGAAATTTCATTAGCAAGTCCATTTAAATGTGCCCTACATTACTCTGTGATGTACCAAGAAAAATATTAAATATTAATTTTTATTTCAACAAGTGGCATGCACTTATTAACAGTAAATCACTCAAACCTAGAAATTAGGAAATCCCCATGTATTCAGGTTCACCAATAAATAAATAAAACAACATAAAATAATGATGGATCTAACCAGTTTTACTTTGGGTTGGATGCATGTCCACAGAATTGTAAAGCTGCTTCACTCAAAATTACCTGAATGAATTAAGCTGAAACTTTGCTCTTCTTTTTGACTCAGACTTTCATGAATTGCATTTTACTAATGACCAATCCTATAGTGCTCACCCATTATTTTTCATAAACTGAAAATGTATTATGAAAAAATTGTTTGAGTTTGCTTAAGGTACAACACTGTTGTACAGATTTAGTATTCTCAGAGTTTTTGGTATTTTCAGAGAGGAAGCAGGAGGGAACCAGAAAAAAGGAGAGTGAAATCATCAGTTCTAAATTTCAGAAACTCACTTTGGCATAAGATAGCCTGGATCTATTTCCTAAAGCTCTCATATTATAAGATTTTTCCTCTATAAGATTCAAGTTCAAAAATGTATTAGAAACTACTTTTGACAAATTATTGTTACATTGTTTAGTGATACTACACTAATAGTTTCATAGCACTGCTATGTACAAAGTTAAAAACAGGTCTATAAAGTTCTTTGTTTTGTTTTTGTCTTTTGCGGGTTTATTGTTGTTTCTTTTGCTTTCTAAATTCATTTTGCTTGTTTTCTATAGTTAGGTTTTACCTAACAATCAATAAAGCTAGTTAAAGAGTACAGTTTCAATGTACTTGCTTTTGCTTAAATAATCATTTAAATATATTTGTAGTGCCCAGTGTGACACATCCATCTGATTTGTTCTTTTTTCTATTAAGTGGGCCTCTGGAAACCAGAAAAGATCAACATGAAGTTATTCAGCCGACACAAATTCATCATTTTCCTAGAACCCAAAGTATCTTGAGTGATTTTTTGAAACTCAACTCTTTGCTATGTGCCTAGTTCCTAGTGTGCTTGCAAACTCAACATTCTGCAAATGTCAGAAGCTGATCCCACACTTTTCCTTATATCATAAGTTCAGCTAAAAGCTAACTTTGCCTCTTCTCCCTGCCAGCAGTCAGAAGAACCATTTGATCATATTATCAGATTGCCCCAAGTTCATTTGGGTACAGCTACTAATATTTCAGAAATGATTAAATTCACAACATGACTCTAGTTTGAATCACCATTATTGTGGTCTAGGAAGGTTTGTCACCTTAAAACACAGGGTTGTTTTCTACTATAGTAGTCATGCTAGGTGCAAAATGGACATTAAGACAGTAACAGGACTATGAGTGTGTGGTTGGGTTAAAAGAAATGATTTAGCAGCCAGGATCAAACTTTTAATGAAATTATATCCCATTGTTTATTTAAAAAGGTTTTTGGTTAACAGCATTAGATTATAACTTTTGATGGCAAGAAACAATAAATAGAAATATAGAAATATATACCTTACAGTTGGAAGGAAATAAAATGGGTAAATCTCAGCACTTGGCTGTAATCTCTAAGCAACATGGTTCTCAATTTTTAGGGTCAAATGATAATCTGGGACATTTATTAAAGCTGTAAGTTTTGGGGCCCTAGATTCTGATTCGGTAGATATGGCTTTTGGCCCATTAATCTACATTTATAATAAAAACACAGGTTTATTTTCACATCACAGCCTAAAAACTCTCCCAGACCTGGTAGACAAGGGGCTGGTGAAAGCAGTCTTTTGGTCAGAGACCAGAGGCTTCAACTTGAACTGGCTGAAACACAGAAAAAAGGTTCTGTCGCTTATCTCTGTCTTCAGAGTTCTCTCAATTTGATTACCTAATTATTTTTATAAAGTTATAAGTCTTTGCCGTGCAATTAAATTGTTTTACTATCAATTATTTACTGAGTTGGTAAATTTGCCAATACTTTTATGCAAACCTTTGACTAGTCCTAATTAAGGAAAAACAAAACAAAACAAAAAGACACAACCCTTAGTTTCAAGGATCTTCCGAAGTCTAAATAGAGATAGGTCGCATTCTACGCAGATCCTCCAGAAACAAGGAGTTATTCAACTCTATTTTCTTCCATGTAAAGGCATTGAGGCTTCAGAAAATGCAGAGTGCATTGTCATCTGTACTAAAATAACTGAACAGAGAATTTTGGGAAGAGTGATTTTATAGTGGTCGACACTACTTTCCTCAATTCTACTTTACTTCCCAGTGCTAATCAAAGCCTGTTTTTTGGCATCTTCATAGATATTAGCATAATTAAACTCTTATTTAGAAAGCTTTATATCTGAGAAAGCCACTGAATCAATATAATTTTGTTTTATTTTGTTTTGAGAGAGAGTCTCACTCTCTTGCCCAGGCTGGAGTACAATGGCACGATCTCAGCTCACTGCAACCTCCGCCTCCCGGTTTCAAGCTATCCTCCTGCCTCAGCCTCCCGAGTAGCTGCGATTACAGGTGCTTGCCACCATGCCTGGCTAATTTTTGTATTTTTAGTAGAGACAGCGTTTCACGATTTTAGCCAGGCTGGTCTCAAACTCCTGACGTCAGGTGATCTGCCCTACTGGGCCTCCCAAAGTGCTGGGATTACAGACATGAGCCTCCACACCCAGCCTAATATGATGTTTCATATGCGTTCTTAATTGCTTTTTAGAAGTAATTTTATTCACCGAAATTAGGTAGTTACTGAATGCTTACCACCTGTTATGCATTGACAGGATTAAAGTATTGAGCTAAACACTCGAAAATTATTGCTTTTATGGAGTTTACATTCTAAAGAAGAAAAATAGAAAATATAAACAAGTATATAAGCAAAATATAAAAAGAGAACAGTCTAGTCTAACTTTAATGTGTTTAGACTAAATAACTAGAAGGATGGATTCTTCACTGATGGGGAAGACTGTCAGAGGAGCTGTTTTGGGGAAAGATTAGCTGTTTCATTGAGTGGGAAATATGTACTTGACACAGGGTTGAATATCTTCAATTATATTTAGCTATATATTATCTTCAGAAATTTTAAAATCCCAAACATCAAAATGCACTACACTATCATCAGTTTGTAGAAGTGGTAAATAAATATTCCTGAATTGGTATTGCTAATTGGGCAAAGAATATTTTGCCTTTCAAAAACGTGATCCTGGAGTATAAATCTCCTTAAAGGATTTCCCCTATAGGTCAACAATGATCTTTTTATTTCAAAATCAATAGTAAGAACACATCACACATCAACTCTAAGAAGTTTTATGTCATTGTTTGCTACCCTCTCCATGAGCCATTCTTACCATGAACCATGCAAACTTACCCCAAAGTCCAAGGAAGATGATAGGCCAAAGAAAGAGGCTGACAAATCCAATTTCTCAGAAAGAAACACTTAAGCAAGCCACATCTGTGTCTCAGGTGGTGGCAAGACAGGATGGTGAACCCCTGTGCCATTGCCCCTTAGACCCAGGGTTTATATACGATAGGGAAAGGGTGGTCCAGAAGGGATGTGTAGAACAATTGAGGTATCATAACATCAAGGTTGTTTTACCTAGTGGCAGAATTTATGGTAAGAAACAAAGAACAATACGTAAGCTAGAATTCTTATAGGCCTTCCCGGAACTGGGGTTGATCAGATGTCAGCATAGTGGATTAGCATCCAAGATGAAGTTGCTTTGGCCCCCAGACAGATGTTTCTATCCTAACATGTTTCTTTTTCTTCAAATTCCGTATTAAAGTTGTACCAATATTCTCTGTTTTCCCTTTTAAAAAATCTTACGAAAATTATTAGAGACTTTGTCTGTTTTATTTCCCATGATAATCTCAGGACCTAACACATTGAGTATATAGACTTAGGAGCCGGAATCAAGGAAATATATGTTGTATGAATGGATGAGGAATACATTTCAGAGCTGTTCACTAATTATTCTTTAGTGGAAGTTTACTTCTTAGATGATAGTTACATAGTTTTAAAGACAATTTTACAAAATCTAAAAGACAGTTTCAGAAATGAAGAAATAAAAAGTCTCCATTTCAAACACTGGTTCTGAATATCATTTAGTTTAAAGACATTTACTTTTTAAATGTCTTTCAGAGGGTAACAAAACCTAACAGTAATAAGATAAAATGGCACCAACTTGTGTTTGAAAAGTTTATTCCCAGAGCAAGATTTTTCAAGACTGTGGTGACATTACGTATCTAAAGAAGAATATGAGAAGCTTTTAGTTTAACTGATGTTTGACATTTTGTCTTTAAAATGATGTCTCCATAATATACATTATTCTCCTCATTCCCAATTTTTCTAACACAGAAACAATGGAAATAACGTGTGAACACATTAAGAATGTGTACCACTAGTACTCAGATATTCCTGGTCCAGACTTTTTTTTTTTTTTTTAATTTAGAGCTTGCATTGGTCTGTGCAAATCATTTCAATCTTACATACCAATGATTCTATGTTAGTTTATTAGACATCTTTAAGAAACATCGTTGAAAATCAGAGCAATTTCTCTTAACGAGTATTTTATGTTGTAATCACGCATTTAAATCATTTTTGAATTTGGACTTTACAACAAACTGAAGTTTCAGATGATTCAAACAACAGAAGCACTGAAATTCCCCTTTGTAGACAGGATAGTGGTGGGAGTAGGGAGAAAGCTTTGCTTATCTCAATTGTCCTCAGACTTTTATCTATGAAAAGCCATTCTGGGAGTTATTTTAAAACATGGATGCTCACAGTACAACTCTAAGGATTCTAATTTAACGTATCTGTGGGGAAAGGGAGATACCAGAATTCTGTTTGAGGGTGATTCTAATGCACACCAAGATTGGGAATCGCTGGCATAGGTAAACTTATAAATAAAGGCAGTACACATATAAGGACAACATTTAACTATCTAAGGGAAAAGTATTATTTCATCTCAAGTATACAGAATATATTCAAATGCCATAAAATATTTTTTCCTTAATGTTTCTATAATTCAATTTTTAGCACTTACATGGCCCTCCCTAAGTGAGCCTGCAGGTTCACTAGAAAAGAAAAGCCGCCTTCCAACATTCTCCAAGTAACTACGGAGACTTTACAAACTGGGCTACAATTATCTTCCACAGTCTTTCTAATCTTTCAATGAACATGAAATCCTCTGTGTTCCACACTGATAAATATATAGGGTAAACTGTCCAAGCACATTACTTTATTTGATTCTTCTAAGCAAGAATAACATGTACCTTGCTGTTTGCCATTGCATCCGGACCACCAGAGTTGGTTTTACTGGATGTAAGTAACGTCGGAAATAGATTAATGTAATAGGGATGTCGATCATGAAAACTAATGTCAAGTAAACTTGCACAGTCTCCTTCAGAGCTTTAATTTTTTTAAAAAAGCAAAGCAAAAGAAAACAAAACAAAAATCAAACAAAAGGCACCAAGTTCTTTACAAGTAGCTTTTGTTATTATTTATCTTTCAGCCTCCATTTCCTCATATTCCTCCTCACTCCCCACATAGCAATATATTGGCTTTCAATATAACTATTTTATAAGAAGTAACATTATATTCTATATTCAGTCTGTTTCCGTGAGTGTGATAATTTCCCTGAAGTTCTGAATCTGGAACACCCAGATGGCAGGGAAATAGTTTACTTGTTTCTCATGTATTGATATAAAGGTTTTGACTGCAATAGTTTATATTAAAGGGGATAGTTTAACATTGCTCTGAAGTATAAAAAATTCCCCTTAGAATCCTAAGATCTTTCTACCAGCATCAGTCTCTTTTATTCAGAATATCTCCCCCACACTACTCAAATCAACCTGTATTCCACTCAATTTACTTGCACTGGATTTTTTGTCTCTGATCAAACTATTTTCTTATCTCTTATTTCCTCTGACTCATATGAAATGACATTAGCTAATCTAATGTGATAGTGAATAATATTGACAAAACCTCAAATTATCATATTGAAATACCCCGTGAATTTTTATATACACAAATTTATGTTATATTTTCAACCTTTGTGGAACCTGAATTGTTAAGACCTTGGAGAAAATCAAGATTCAAAGATCTCACATGGATTTCTGTTTTAAGCAACAAGATATCCTAAGCAAATGTAAACACCCTCCAGCTAGCTCCATTTCCCACATAATGCTAAGAATTTAGAAATGCTGAAAAATGGAACAAAACATTGATACAAAGCTAAGCTTAAATGAAAAAAAGGTTGTATCTACCATTTTCAAAATGAAGTAGGAACATAAAATCTTACAGAAAGATACAGGGAATTATACTTTGACAGAATGAGGTCAATTTGGGGGCATGAATACAGAGTCTAATAAAAAGATAGTGCATTAGCATCCATTTGGAGATGTTAGCAATTATATATGGAGATGTTGCCTTGAGGCCAACCGAGACATGGAGGAGGTTCTTTAGTTCCTGTAAGGCCTGTGGACAAGGCTGGGAACACTGAGAAGATATGCTTCAAGTCACCATTGGATCAATGAAACAACAGCTCGTGTACCTTTTGTCTGACAAAACAGTGTACAGCCAGCAAAACCACTACCTTTGATAACATACACCAGAAATATACTTTTAAAAGCATCCTCTATCGTTGCTTAAAAAGCTTTCTTGTCAATGGTCATAAATTTGACGGTAAGTACCATAATTAGATCCTGCAGAGTGCCTAGCAGTATTCCTTCTAGTCAAATATGACAGGTGCTAATACTTGACATTGAGATTGACTTGTCTATATTAGAATAGCTCTTTATGAAATCTCACATTTTGTGACCTTAATAAGAGACAAAGACCAGTTGTGATGAAAGCAGTTACTACAGTCACTGAAGATGTGTTAGAAATAAGAAAGACATCCTATTTCTGCCTGTTGACTTGCTTTTTCAAGATACCTAAGCCAGAACAAGAATCTAAAAGAACTTGGGTAGAAGGTGGTGGAACATGGGAAGGAATATGCTGAACATATAAAACACAGGCAATGATATGTATGCACACACCTACACATTATTTTTCTTCAAATTGGTTGCTTTGGATTTGCTTGCCTAAGTCCTTGGTTCCTCCAAATTTGTCACCCCAATAATTTTTATCATTGAACTTTGATGGTTTCCTTCATGTAAATTATTGATTTTAATGTCAATATGCTCACGTATCAATGCACACTGTATACACAGTATTTAGCACAGTACCCAGCACTCGATAATTTTTTGAATAAATGAAATTTATCTTCTTCCTAGGATGGAAGTGTAAGACAGTTATAATAAATTACATTTTTTAAAAAGAGTATAGATACATTGGCTCTTTATATGGTTAATTTGCAATAATCTTGGCTGACCTTTCCTTTCTTTGTTACCACAGAACAGGAGGTCTTGGCGTTAAATACTGTGTTGTGAGTTAAATCAGCCAGTTGGCACTAAAAAATTTAAACATGATCCGTCCTTTGCATATTACAGTGGGCCAATGGGAAGAAAGCCAATGTGACGGTGTCTGGAGTGCCTTGGCCAGGACCCAAAGCCTATCTGGCTTTGAAATATAGATTTGAAATGGTCCGATTAGATTGGGCAGGAAACAGTGATGGTCATTATCTCTTGGGTGGAAGACCACATGATCTCTCTATTCATATGCTGGCTCCTCTTACTGACATTCATATAAAAAAATGTGTCTGTAAAGATTAAAGGCATAAGTTGAGCTAATTTTCTTATCTTAATTAAGTACATTTCTTAAAAATAGGACTGAGATGCTGAATCAAATGGATTGCAACACCTGTATTAATGGTTTTAAGCTATGTGTTTGGCAGGCACTAAACAGGCAAGACAAAATTTCCAATTTTTAATTACCTCAACATTGCTGTAATTGTCTAATCCCACAGGGCTGTTGCAATTGCCAGGATCACCCCAAGGCCATGGAGTCTGCAACATGCAGCATCTTCTTGCCATTCATGGCCACAGGTATGAGCTATTCTTCATTTCAACCTCTTAGCCTTTTGACTCTAACTTAATTGCACTTTGAACTCCATACCTGAGCTGTAGCACCCGTCTTTGACTTTGGCTCTTCTCCCAAACTACGTTGCAGATCTCTCCAAGCTCTCTATCTAAGCACACTCCCCATCTACCTTCCACTCTCACCCTGACCCACAGCCTCAGATTACCCTAAAGGTATTCTGTCCTAGCTCAGCCAGCTCCCCTCCCAACCCATATAATTCCCCTGCAATTGGATGGAGACATTTACAGATGCTACTCAGGCTTGGCTTTGATTCAGTCCCATTAGCAGACCCTGGACAATACTTTATACAACATCATTATATTTCCATTTGTACAGTTTGGTCCAATCTGTTTTCAACCAACTGACCACAGCATTCACCCTGAAGTTCACTGGACCAGATTTTACCTAATAAATGTTATGTAAACCCTATAAGCATTATTTTTCCCTGGATCTTACAATTCACTCCCATTCCAAGGTTGGCCTTGCCTTTCACATCCTCTTATCCCTCCCTTTTCACCAACTCATTTTTCTCAACTGCTTTGCCACATGATGCCAAAATAAAATGCAAACTCCATGCCTAGAAGACTCTCAGGTACTCAGATTCCTGTATACCTCTCAGATCTTATCTTTTAGAATTACCTCCTCACGGCTCACCCACTGTGTTTTAGTCACACTGCCCTTTATATACAGCTCTTCTAACATCCTAAGCTTATTTCCAATTTAGAGTCTCCTCACTTGCTGTTCCTTTTGCCTGCAGTGTTCCTCTTTGAAGTATTCTGCTTACCATTTATGTCTCAGCTCACATATCACCTTGGAAACACACAACTGGGTCACCTTTCCAGCCATGCTTCATCCTTAAAGTTTCTGTCCAGAACATTTCCCAGTGTTATGTCCTTTGTGCTATTAATCATCATTTCAAATTATCTTAATTATGTGTTCATGTTTTTATTATACATTTTCCCTCATTTAAATGTAACTTATTTAAGAGCAGTACATTTTATGTCTTGTTCTCTGTGTTATCACCCATTATGAAGGTGACTGGAAAATAGACTGTCACGAAATATTTATTGATCTAATTAATAAAGAAGGCAAACCATTATTTCTGAGGGCTCTGTTCTGTTCCATTGATCTATATCTCTGTTTTGGTACCAGTACCATGCTGTTTTGGTTACTGTAGCCTTGTAGTATAATTTGAAGTCAGGTAGCCTGATGCATCCGGCTTTGTACTTTTGGCTTAGGATTGACTTGGCGATGCGGGCTCTTTTTTGGTTCCATATGAACTTTAAAGTAGTTTTTTCCAATTCTGTGAAGAAAGTCATTGGTAGCTTGATGGGGATGGCATTGAATCTATAAATTACCTTGGGCAGTATGGCCATTTTCACGATATTGATTCTTCCTACCCATGAGCATGGAATGTTCTTCCATTTGTTTGTATCCTCTTTTATTTCATTCAGTGTATCTACAACCATCTGATCTTTGACAAATCTGACAAAAACAAGCAATGGGGAAAGGATTCCCTATTTAATAAATGGTGCTGGGACAACTGGCTAGCCATATGTAGAAAGTTGAAACTGAATCCCTTCCTTACACCTTCTACAAAAATTAATTCAAGATGGATTAAAGACTTAAATATTAGACCTAAAACCATAAAAACCCTAGAAGAAAACCTAGGCAGTACCATTCAGGACATAGGCATGGGCAAGGACTTCATGTCTAAAACACCAAAGCAATGGCAACAAAAGCCAAAATTGACAAATGGGATCTAATTAAACTAAAGAGCTTCTGCACAGCAAAAGAAACTGCCATCAGAGTGAACAGGCAACCTACAAAATGGGAGAACATTTCTGCAACCTGCTCATCTGACAAAAGGCTAATATCCAGAATCTACAATGAACCCAAACAAATTTACAAGAAAAAAACAAACAAGCCCATCAAAAAGTGGGTGAAAGATATGAACAGACACTTCTCAAAAGAAGACATTTATGCAGCCAAAAAACATATGAATAAATGCTTATCATCACTGGCCATCAGAGAAATGCAAATCAAAACCACAATGAGATACCATCTCACACCAGTTAGAATGGCCATCAGTAAAAAGTCAGGAAACAACAGGTGCTGGAGAGGATGTGGAGAAATAGGAACACTTTTACACTGTTGGTGGGACTGTAAACTAGTTCAACCATTGTGGAAGTCAGTGTGGCGATTCCTCAGGGATCTAGAACTAGAAATACCATTTGACCCAGCCATCCCATTACTGGGTATATACCCAAAGGATTATAAATCATGCTGCTATAAAGACACATGCACACGTATGTTTATTGCGGCACTATTTACAATAGCAAAGAGTTGGAACCAACCCAAATGTCCAACAATGATAGACTGGATTAAGAAAATGTGGTACATATACACCATGGGAGCCAACGCACCTGGCTGACTTTGCTCTTATTACATCCTTTATGCTTGATGATATAAGCAAATTATTAATCTAAATTAAGATGGGCCCCTTATATTGTATAATACACTCATCATTTTTTCTTTTGTGTAAACCATAATTCAAAATTCCCTGATGAGGATAAAGAAAATTGCTTAAAATGGTGATAAATTTAGGCTGGAGAAGATTTAGACAATTAAAAAAAATTTTATTTTATGAATTCTCATTGTAGAAAATGCATTTGTCTGGGGGAAAGAGTGTAACTTCATAAGAATACAACGAACTTTTCAAAGACAACAATGACTCTAATTTCTCATTGTCTGCCAACTGAAAGTTCACATATAATATGATCCATGTTTGCCTTTATGTATTCAAATAAGTTTGTGAAGTCCTAAAAACGATCTGGGTATGATATCAGCCACTGGCCTTACAAAGACTGTAGAAGGCTTTGATCAAAAGCATTTTTCCTCATTTCATCTCTGCCATGGAACCAGCTGTATGCAGCCTGGTAAATTGGTACACTTTTTCATTCCGTGTTTCTACTAAATTCTTGTATCTCTTCTCAGTTTAAGCAAGATGTGTATAGTTATTCTTTCATTAATTTAAGTTCTAGTTAGTCCATCTATTCAATATATATTTTGCTCTTACTTTGAGCTAATCACAGGGCTAGGTGCTCTGCTGTGGAAAAACGAGACTGATTATTCAACTTGATACTTCTGTGATTCTGTGCCTGTCACTTTAGGTCTTTACATATTAGATTCATCATCTTTAAAATAAATGTAATAATACAAACCTTTTCTGATGAGTGGTTATGTTGATACATAGTTTTTTTTCTTTTAAGTACAAAGTTCCAGACAAACGTAATGAATCCTTATTCCCTTGGAGACCTCTGAGTTAATCTAAATTTCTACAACATAAAGTAGTTTTATTGTTGCTGTAGTGAAGATTAACTGTAATTTATTAAATGTTGCCTACTTAATAATTGTGCTATAAACTCGAATCTTAGATCATTTTTATTAGCACTGTTAACTGAAATTTTCATGATTATGTACATGTCAAGAAACAGCTCATGTAGTTTTGTGTTATTTATGAGATACTTAAGAATATTTGAGCTCAGATGTATAACTCTTAGGAGACAAATACCTGAAGATAGTAAACACCTCATATAAAAATGATGGAGGAAGGTTAGTAGTTATTGCATTAAACTATAATTTCCATCCATTTTGAAGTGAGTCCAGCATTTCTCCCCAAATTTATGGCTGAGGATTATGAGCTTCATATTTATCATATGAGCTTTGTTGGAATATGCAAACTGTTAAGTGACATAATTTTACATTTCACTGTATCAAATTGAGTGACAAGCTTTTGTGGTTACAGAAGAAATTGCTATAACAGAGATGTAGTCGCTATAATCTTGTTCACTAAAAATAACTACTAAGTATGCTGAGTGCTTTCCAAGTGTTGGGCCTTGTACTAAATGATTTTCATTTATTAATTCACCTAACTCTTCAATGAACTCTGTGAAATAGGTTCCTTTATCATTTCCATTTACTGTAAATTGTAAAGACGTCATGAAATTTGCATGACAGCACTCAATGAAAGAGCTGTGATTTCAAAATTTCAAACCAGGCCCTTTTTTTTTGCATTTTTTTTCATTCTTCCAGCTTCATTGAGGTATAATTGGCAAATAAAAATTGAATATATTCAAAATGTGCAATGCGATGATTCTATATATGAATACATTATGTAATGATTACATTATATTCAGACATTAACAATCACACATTGTTACAACTGTGTGTCAGTGTGTTTGTGTGAAGACACTTAAGATCTACTATTACAGCAAATTTCCAGTAAATAACCACAGTCACCATGTTGTGTATTAGATTCCCATAACTTATTCAGCTAATAACTAAAAATTTGTACCCTGTGACTAACATCTCCCTATTTCTCCCATCCCCCTAGCCCCTGGCAACCACTCCTCCACTCTGCTTCTGTGAGTTTGCCTTTCTAATCTCCCCTAAATGGTCTCTGATCTTCCCGTCTCGCACACAAAAGAGCAGGAATTTGGAAAGAGAACGGGCCAGATATGGTCAAGGAGAAGAGGAACAACTCTTCATTAATCCTATATTCTGTGACACAGAGTTTGATTTCTTCATAAAATAATAATTGCCTTTATAGACTAAGTATAACTAATTCTTTAAAGACCAGGGTACGTTTTGTTTTTATTTTAATTCAGTCCTTTGTAATTTCTCTAATCTGTATGTACTTTTCTCATTCTTTGGCAGCTGCTTATATTATGATGTGTGAAAATCATACACAAGTTTACCTTCATGTGTTGTAATTATAATTTTTGTTTATGGAGCCATTTATTTGTTCATTCCTCAAAATTTCATTGAATATGTCTCTGAACCATGTATTAAGAAAACACAGAGGAATAAGGTAAGCTATCTGACGTTGAGTATCCTACCTTTGGTATAAAAAAAATTCTCACATATAAAACTCATGTGTAATCCTGTGGTTACATAAGACAAAACAAAATTGTATTGATTACAATCAAACCACTTACATTTCTATGATTTCCTAAACAGCAAGAGGTAAAACTGGAAATTCTCCAGGAAGTAGATTAATAGTTAAGGAAATGAAGAACTTATTGAATAAATTGACTATGGAACTGAAGCCACAAATGAAACTATAAATACTCCAAAATCTTTGGCTACTGAAATAAATAAATAAGGCATATTGAATAAAGAGAATATTAGTGGCTTTTTACACACCTGCTCAATTAAGTACAAATTATGTGATTGATTTATTTTGATGTATAATTGATGTACTTACAAATGATTTGTAAGTACAAATTATACAATTATACAATTGGTTTAATAGAAATTATACAATTGTACACATAAGTACAATTATACTAGAGTGTTTACACTAGTTTGTCTCTAAAAATTTGATATAAACTCCTCCAATTTCCTTACAATTTATTATTATGCTTGTTAGTACATTTTGCTTTGTTCCAGACAGCAGGCATGCCAGTGAATGTGTTTTCACTGTCTGTACTCCATAGAATTTTAAATAACACATTTTATGGAGATACAATTCATGTGCCCTATAATTCACATATTTAATGGGTAAAATTCATTCAAAATTGTGCATACATCACCATGATCAATTTTAGAATATTTTCATTACCCCAAAAAAGAATTTCACGCCATTGGCAGTCACTTCCCATTCTTTCTCACCCCCAATCCTAGACAATCACTAATGTATTTCTAGCTCTATAAATTTGCCTGTTTTGAACATTTCATATAAATGAAGTCATGCAATATTTCATCTCTCTGACTTGTTTCTTTCAATTAGCATAATGTTCTCAAGGTTTGTGTTGTACTATGTGTCAATAATTTATTCATTTTAATTGTCAAATAATATTCTATTCTATAGGTATACCGTATTTCTATCCATTCATCAGTTCATCAACATTTGTGTGGTTTTCATTTTTTTACTTTAATGAATAATGCTGCTATGAACATTCATCAAAAATTTTCTGTGTGATCATGTTTTCATTTATTTTGGGTATGTACACGGGAATAGAAATGTGATGTCCTATGGTATCTACAAATTTCACTTGAGAAACTGCAAACTGTTTTCCAAAGTAGATGCACAATTTTATATTCCGATTAGCATGTATGGAGATTTCCATTTTCCCACATCCAGTCCAGCACTTGTCATCTGTGAATAGAGACAATTTTACTTTCTCCTTTCCTATATAAAAGTCTTTTTTTTTCCCTGTGGTTGCCTACCACCACTACAATTCTGAGTAGAAATTATGAAAGCCAACATCCCTGTCTTGTTGCTGATCTTACACCCAACATTAGGCATAAATTTAGCCATGTATTTTTTTAACAGATATTCTTCATCAGGCTGAGGAAGCTCTGTTTTATTCCTAGCTTGTTGAGTGTATTTATCAGGAAGAGTAGTTGAATTTCTATAGCAATTTTTCTTTATCTATTGAGATATTCAAGTGACTTTTATCTTTGGTTTTGTAAGTCTGGTGTATTATATTAATTGGTTTTTGGACGTCAAACCAAATTTGAAGTCCAAGGATAAAACCCACCTTGTTATGGGATATAATCTTTTTATATATTGCTGAGTTCAGTTTTCTAGCATTTTGTTAATGATTTATGTGTCTATATTAGTAAGATATTTATGGTTTTCTTTTCTTTTTTTTCTGGCTATTGTATTAGGATAATAGTGTACCCATAAAATGAGATGAGAATTTTTCTTTCTTCTGTTTTCTTTTTTTTTTTTTTGAGACAGAGTCTCGCTCTGTCGCCCAGGCTGGAGTGCAGTGGCGCGATCTCGGCTCACTGCAAGCTCCGCCACCCGGGTTCACGCCATTCTCCTGCCTCAGCCTCTCCGAGTAGCTGGGACTACAGGCGCCCGCCACCACGCCCGGCTAATTTTTTGTATTTTTAGTAGAGACGGGGTTTCACCATGGTCTCGATCTCCTGACCTCGTGATCCGCCCGCCTCGGCCTCCCAAAGTGCTGGGATTACAAGCGTGAGCCACCGCGCCCGGCCGTCTTCTGTTTTCTGAAAGAGTCCGTGAAAAAAATTTATAAAAAAATCTTTTTTAGAAGTTTGGTAAATTTTACCAGTAAATTATTTTGAGTCTGTGCTTTTTTGTGTGTGTGGTAGTTACCACCTCATTCTCTTTACTTGTTACAGGACTGTTTAGATTTTGTATTTCTAAGGCAGCTTCAGTTCCTTTCTAGGAATTTGTCAGTTTCACGTATGGTATCTAATTTTTGGACATACATTTGTTAAAAATATTACCTTATAATCCTTTTTATTTCTGTAAAGTTCGTGGTAATGTTACTTACTTCATTCCTGATTTGTAATCCCCTCTTCTTACATTGGTCAGTCTAGCTGAAAGTTTGTCAATGCTGTGGATCTTTCAAATAAACAACTTTTGATTTAATTGATTCTTCCTATTGCTTTTCTCTTTTCCATTTGATTAATTCTCACTCTATTTTTTATTATTTACCTTTTCTGTTTAATTCTGGTTTACCGTGATTTTCCCCCAGTGTCTTAACATGAAAGTTAAATTGATTTAAGATATTTCTTCTTTTATAACGTAATCCTTTTCATCTATAAATTTATATCTTATCACTGCTTTCATGGAAGCCCCAAAGTTTGGGGTTGTTGTACCTTCATTTTTATGCATCTTGATTTTTTTCTCTAATATTTATGTTTTTTTGTTGGCTTATTGGTTATTTAGTAGTGTTTTAATTTTCACATATTTGTGAATTTCCAAATTGCCTTCTTTGTTTATAATTTTGCTCGATTGTTGTTGAAGAAGCTATTTCATGCAATTATTTTAAATTTGTTAAAGATTTTGTTTTATATTTAATAGGGTTTCATGTGCATTTGAGAACAAATTCTATTTTATTACTACTAGATTGAGTATCCTATGGATGTCTGTTAGGTATAGATGGCTTATAATTTGTTCAAGTCTCTTACTTCCTTGCTGATCTTCACATTTGTTCAGTCTATTAATAAAATATTTTAATCTCCAATTATTAATTTTCTATTCAATTGTATTCAGTTTGTTTTACTCATTCTAGTGTTTTGTGTTTAGTTATGTATACTTTAAAACTGTTACGTTGTATTAAAAATTATCCTTTTAATTACTATAAAATGTTTTTCTTTATCTCTAACTACATTTGAATTTATGTGTGTATTGGTCCATTTTCACGCTGCTGATAAAGACATACCTGCGACTGTTACAAAAGAAAGAGGGTTACAAAAGTAACAGGGTTACAAAAGTAAGAGGTTTAATGGACTTACAGTTCCAAGTGGCTAGGGAGGCGTCACCATCATGGCAGAAGGCAAAAGTCACTTCTTACATGGTGGTAGCAAGAGAGAGAACGAGACAGAATCGAAAGCAGAAACCCCTTATAAAACCATCAGCTCTCGTGAGAAATATTTACTACCACGAGAACAGTATGGCAGAAGCTGCCCCCATGGTTCAATTATCTCCCACTGCATCCCTCCTACAACACATGGGAATTATGGGATACAATTCAAGATGAGATTTGGGTAGGGACACAGAGCCAAACCATAGCATTCTGCCCCTGGCCCCTCCTAAATCTCATGCCCTCACATTTCAAAACCAATCATGCCTTCCCAACAGTCTCCCAAAGGCTTAATTCATTTCAGCATTCCAAAGTCCATAGCCCAAAGTCTTATCTGAGACAAGGTATGTCCCTTCTGCCTCTGAGCCTGTAAAATGAAAAGCAAGTTAGTTACTTCCTAGATACAATGGGTGTACAGACATTGGGTAAATACAGTTGCTCCACATGGGAGAAACTGGCCAAAACAAAGAGGCTACAGGCCTCGTGCAAGTCCAGAATCCAGCAGGGCAGTCAAATCTTAAAGCTCCAAAATGATCTCCTTTGACTCCATGTCTCACATCTGGGTCATGCCGACGCAAGAGGTGGGCTCCTGTGGCCTTGTGAAGCTCCGACCCTGTGGCTTTGCCGAATACAGCCCCACTCCTGGCTGCTTTTATGGGCTGGCATTGAGTGTCTGCAGCATTTCCAGGCCCATGGTATGAGCTGTTGATGGATCCACCATTCTGGGGTCTGGAGGGCAGTGGCCCTCTTCTCACAACTCCGCTAAGCGGCGCCTCAGTGGAGACTCTGTGTTGGGGTTTGGATCCCACATTTCCTTTCGGTTTTGCTCTAACAGAGGTTTTCGATGAGCACCCTGCCCCTGTAGCAAACTTCTGCCTAGACATCTGGGCATTTCCATACATCTTCTGAAATCTAGGTGGAAGGTCCCAAACCTCAATTCTTGACATTTGTGCTCCCTCAGGCTCAACACTAGATGGAAGCTGCCAAGGTTTGGGACTTGCACCCTCTGAAGCCACAGCCCAAGCTGTATTTTGGCCCCTTTTAGTCATGGCTGGAGTGGCTCAGGGGCAGGAGACCAAGTCCCCATACTGCACATAGCAGAGGAATTGTCTCTCTCACAGCTTTGCCTAATGATCCTATGTCAGTCAATACTACTGGAAGGACAACATAGCACCCAACAGTTTATTAACTGGACTTTAGCACATAAAAACCAGCAAGACTGTTTTTTTCTCCTTGCTCTCCTTCTCATAGGAAAAAGGCACGTAGGATAAACAGGATCCGCCTCTCATATTTCATACCCAAAAGGACTTAATCTGGGGCAACAAAAAGTTTAAGATAGATAATTAGGGCATATTCCTACTAAGGAAAAGAAGGACAAAGGCCCTAGTGGGCAAAAACTCTATCTCAATCCTGACTCAAAAAGTTACCTACACCCTCTCTGAAATGAATTTGATAGGATGTTGCTTATGGGAATGCACCTTGATGGGGCAGCTGGGTTGTTATGAAATACTCAGGAATCCAGCCAAGCTCAAACCTTTGCCCCTGAGCACAAAGGCAATGTTGGGCACGCTGGTAAAGGACCGCTAGACTCCAGCAGCCTGGACCCCTTTCTTTGTGGTCAAGAAAGGTGGGAAAACAGGTACAGGACTGCTACATAGGTGAGTGTAACTAATCCGATAAGCAGAGGTCCATGGGTGGTTATGCACCCTGGAAAGGAATAAGCATTAGGACCATAGAGGACGCTCTAGGACTAATGCTTATTAGAAAATGACTAGGGGTGCTGGCATCCCTATGTTCTTTTTCCAGATGGGAAACATTCTCCCCAAGACAAAAACACCCCTAAGATGCATTCTGGAGAACTGGGACCAATTTGACCTTCAGATGCTACGAAATAAATGACTTATATTCTTCTGCAGTACCTCCTGGCCACAATATACTCTTCAAAGGGGAGAAACTTGGCCTCCTGAGAGAAGTATACATTATCACACCATCTTACAGCTAGACCTCTTTTGTAGAAAGGAAGGCAAATGGAGTGAAGTGCCATATGTACAAACTTTCTTTTCATTAAGAAGCAACTCACAATTACGTAAAAAGTTTAATTTATGCCCTACAGGAAGGCCTCAGAGTCTACCTCCCTACCCCAACGTGCCCCCGACTCCTTCCCCAACTAATAAGGACCCCCCCCTTGAACCCAAATGGTCCAAAAGGAGATAGACAAAGGGGTAAACAATGAACCAAGGAGTGTCAATATTCCCCGATTATGCCCCCTCCAAGTGGTGGGAGGAGGAGAATTTGGCCCAGTCAGAGTGCATGTACCTTTTTCTCTTTCAGACTTGAAGCAAATTAAAATAGACCTAGGTAAATTCTTACATGACCCTGATGGCTATACTGATGTTTTACAAGGGTTGGGACAATCCTTTGATCTGACATGGAGAGATATAATGCTACTGCTAAATCAGACACTAACCCCAAATGAGAGAAGTGCCACCGTAACTGCAGCCTGAGAGTTCGGCGATCTCTGGTGTCTCAGTCAGGTCAATGACAGGATGGCAACAGAGGAAAGAGAACAATTCCCCACAGGCCAGCAGGCAGTTCCCAGTGAAGACCCTTATTAGGAAGCAAAATCAGAACATGCAGATTGGTGCCGCAGACATTTACTAACTTGTGTGCTAGAAAGGCTAAGGAAAACTAGGAAGAAGCCTTTGAATTATTCAATGATGTCCACTCTAACACAGGGAAAGGAAGAAAATCCTACTGCCTTTCTGGAGAGACTAAGGGAGGCATTAAGGAAGCATACCTCTCTGTCACCTGACTCTATTGATGGCCAGGTAATCTTAAAGGATAAGGTTATCACTCAGTCAGCTGCAGAAATTAGAAAAAAACTTCAAAACTCCGCCTTAGGCCCAGAGCAAAACTTAGAAGCCCTATTGAACTTGGCAACCTCATTTTTTTACAATAGAGATCAGGAGGAGCAGGTGGAACAGGACAAATGGGATTAAAAAAAAAAGGCCACTGCTTTAGTCATGGCCCTCAGGCAAGCAGACTTTGGAGGCTCTAAAAAGGGGAAAGGCTGGGCAAATCGAATGCCTAATAGGGCTTGCTTCCAGTGCGGTCTACAAGGACACTTTAAAGAAGGCTGTCCAAATAGAAATAAGCCACCCCCTCGTCCATGCCTCTTATGTCAAGGGAATCACTGGAAGGCTCACTACCCCAGGGAACGATGGTCCTCTGAGTCAGAAGCCACCAACCAGATGATCCAGCAGCAGGACTGAGGGTGCCCAGGGCAAGCGCCAGCCCATGCCATCACCCTCAAAGAGCCCCGGGTATGCTTGACCATTGAAGGCCAGGAGGTTAACTGTCTCCTGGACACTGGTGCGGCCTTCTCAGTCTTACTGTCCTGTCCCCGACAACTGTCCTCCAGATCTGTCACTATCTGAGGGGTCCTAGGACAGGAAGTCACTAGATACTTCTCCCAGCCACTAAATTGTGACTGGGGAACTTTACTCTTTTCACATGCCTTTCTAATTATGCTTGAAAGCCCCACTCCTTTGTTAGGGAAAGACATCCTAGCAAAAGCAAGGGCCATTATACACTTGAATTAGGAGAAGGAAAAAGGGTGAATACATATACAGACTCTAAGTATGCTTACCTAGTCCTCCATGCCCAGGCAGCAATATGGAGAGAAAGGGAATTCCTAATTTCTGAGGGAACATCTATCAAACATCAGGAAGCCATTAGGAGATTATTATTGGCTGTACAGAAACCTAAAGAGGTGGCAGTCTTACACTGCCGGGGTCATCAGAAAGAACAGGAAAGGGAAATAGAAGGGAACCGCCAAGCAGATTGAAGACAAAAGAACTGTAGGGCGGGATTTTCCATTAGAAATGCTTATAGAAGGACCCCTAGTATGGGGTAATCCCCTCTGGGAAACCAAGCCTCAGTACTCAGCAGAAGAAACAGAATAGGGAATCTCACGAGGACATAATTTCCTCCCCTCAGGATGGCTAGCCTCCGAAGAAGGAAAAATACTTTTGCCTGTAGCTAACCAACGGAAATTACTTAAAATCCTTCACGAAACCTTTACTTAGGCATTGATAATGCCCATCAGATGGCCAAATCATTATTTACTGCACCAGGCCTTTTCAAAACTATCAAGCAGATAGTCAGGGCCTGTGAAGTGTGCCAAAGAAATAATCCCCTGCCTTATCACCAAGCTCCTTCAGGAGAACAAAGAACAGGCCATTACTCAGGAGAAGACTGCCAACTAGATTTTACCCACATCCCCAAATCTCAGGGATTTCAGTATCTACTAGTCTGGGTAGATATTTTCACCGGTTGGGCGGAGGCCTTCCCTTGTAGGACAGAAAAGGCCCAGGAGGTAATAAAGGCACTAATTCTTGAAATAATTCCCAGGTTCATACTTCCCCGAGGCTTACAGAGTGTCAATGGCCCCGCTTTCAAGGCTTCAGTAACCCAGGGAGTATCCCAGGTATTAGGCATATGATATCACTTACACAGCACCTGGAGGCCACAATCCTCAGGAAAAGCCGAGAAAATGAAAGAAACACTCAAACAAAATCTAAAAAAGCTAATCCAAGAAACCCACCTCACATGGCCTGCTCTGTGGCCTATAGCCTTACTAAGAATATGAAACCCTCCCCAGAAATTGGGACTTAGTCCATACAAGATGCTGTATGGATGGCCCTTCCTAATGATCTTGTGCTTGACCGAGAGACAGCCAACTTAGTTGCAGACATCACCTCCTTAGCCAAATATCAACAAGTTCTTAAAACATTACAGGGAACTTGTCCCCCAGAGGAGGGAAAGGAATTATTCCACTGTGGTGACGTGGTATTAGTCAAGTCCCTTCCCTCTAATTCCCCATTCCTAGACACATCCTGTGAAGAACCCTACCCAGTCATTTTATCTAGCCCAACGATGGTTAAAGTAGCTGGAATGGATTCTTGGATACATCACACTCGAGTCAAACCCTGGATATTGCCAAAGGAGCCTGAAAATCCAGGAGACAACGCTGGGTATTCCTGTGAACATCTAGAGGATCTATGCCTGCTCTTCAAGCGACAACTGTGAGGAAAGTAACTAGAATCGTAGATCCCCTTGGCCCTCCCTTGTCATATTTTTCTTTTTACGGTTCTTTTACCCCCTTTCACTCTCACTGTACCTCTTCCACGCTGCTATACTACCAGTAGCTCCCCTTACCAAGAGCTTCTATGGAGAATGCGGCTTCCCAGAAATATCGATGCCCCATCGTATAGGGGTTTTTCTAAAGGAAACCCCACTTTCACTGCCCAAGCCCATAAGCCCCACAACTGCTATAATTCTGCCACTCTTTGCATGCATTCAAATACTTATTATTGGACAGGGAAAATAATTAATCCTAGTTGTGCTGGAGGGCTTGCAGCCACCGTCTGTTGGACTTACTTCAACCATACCGGTATGTCTGATGGGCGTGGAGTTCAAGATCAAGTAAGAGAAAAACACGTAAAGGAAGTAATCTCACTATGTTGGGAGCGGCCTGCCACCATCTTAGGAGCTTTAAGAACAAAGACCCGCCAGTAACATTGTAATTGATATAATTTGATTTAGGTCTGCCATTTCACATTTAATGTTCTATATGCTTCCAATCTATTTCTCTCTCTTTTCCTCTTTTACTGCTTTATTTTTATTAAATTAATATTTCTAATGTATTAAAAATTTTTGTATTACATATGAGTTTTTTTTTTAATGCTTCCCATTGTGCTTATCATATACTTCTTAGCTTACTGGAATCTACTTCAGATTTATACTAAATATTAAAAGATGTAGAAATGTTACTCCTATATGGCTTTATTGTCTCTTACCTCTTTTTTTGCAATTATTGTCATACATACTCAATAATACATTGTTGTGCATATTACTGTATATAATTTTATGTCATTTAAATAAATCGATGAGAGAAAGCATGTTTAAATAGTGTAGTTTTTGCTTTTATTATTAATTGGCACATAATAATTAGACTATGGGGTACAGTGTGACATTTCAATACTGGCATATTTATACAGTGTGTAGTGATCAAATCAGGATAATTAGCATATCCATCACCTCGAACATTTATCATTTCTTTGTGTTGGAAATATTTAAAATCTGCACTTCTAGCTATTTGAAATACAAAAAAGGTTATTGTTAGTTATATTCACCCTATAGTGCTATAGAACGCCTAGAATATATTCCTCCTATCTAGCTGTACTTTTTGTTTAACCAACCTTTCCTATCCCCCCTACTGTGTTTTGTATTGACCATTGTTATTATTATTTCTGCTTCTTTATTCACTTCATCACATCAGGTAGAAATCTTCAATTAGGTTATATTTTATACAGAATATGAAAAGGAAAGAATGAATATACTTTAGGAGAATGTGAAGGCAACAGGACAAGGTGGCAGAAAGATGTCAAGGAGACTTGGAGGACCTCCAGCGAACAGGTGGCACTAAAGCACATCAGCCCTCATGAAGAGGTTTTCAATTTATTCTACAGTTGCTACTCTTGCATCCAAAATAGTACTTACGGTGGTGCAACATTTTTGCATTCTAGTAAAAGTTTTTCTTTAAAGTTGTATGAGGACACAAAAAAAACGATAAATATTTGAGGGGGCGTGCATACTAAATACCCTGAATTTATTATTACACATTGCATGTATGTGTCAATATATCACATGTACTCCATTAATATGTTCAAATATTATATATCAACTTTAAAAAATTAAAATAGCAGCGAAGCATTAGGACACTAGCAGAGGAAATACTAAACTGACCCACGAAGAAACTTTCACAGCTAAGGGCCCATGTGTGGACTCACAGAAAACAATTACTGCTGAACATATAACAAAAAATTACCTACAGATTAGGAATACACATGCCTCTAGTAGAGAGTACACAAAGGCCACAAATGAGAAGCTACAGCATGGAACTCACAGTTAACAAGGAAATCTGCAAAGGACTTCAGAGAACGATGTTAAACTGTTATGAGACAGAAATGGAGGAATTAAGCTTGCAATGCAAGAATGTAATAAAGCACTTTGAAGAAAAAAACAGTCAAAGGGAGTTGGGATGGAGAAGAAATGTGGACAAAGAAATTTTTTAAAAATGGTAAAGCTAAAACCACTACCTACTATTTTGTGTGTGTGTATATATATATATAGCATTTAGTGTGTGTGAATATATATATATATATAAAATCTGCTATATATAAACAATATATGTATATACATTTTATCTGCTATATACTGTTCATATATAACAGATACAATTTCAGAGAGAAGGATAGAATTTCAAATTTATCTGCAGGACTCCTCTCTAGAGACATGGCTGTGAGTAAATTCAGGGAGTCATAGCATAGCCTCTGAGCCTGTTCCTGTCTGGATTGGACCTCCACTGACCGACTATTAGAATAAAAGCCACGGTAGAATCCAGTAGCCTCTGGAAACCACTGAAGCAGGAGGTATTCCAGCACCAGCAAAGGAAGCAGGAGACATGTTAGATCCAGACACTTCATTCCAGATATAGACTCCCCCACTATTCCCAAGGGCTTCTTAAACATTTCTTATAAACACTGTTTTTGTTAGAAGCACCAAATGTATCAAAGACTGTATTTATTTTCTCCTTTTTTCATTTACTGATTGACCTACCTGAGATTCTCATTTAGCAATGGATTTCCTTCTGAATGGGGCAGTTCTTTACCTAAATCAAATGCATTACAGCATTGCCATAGAAAAAGATAAAACTCTATATAGCCAGAGGTAGAAAGGAAGGATCATTTATAATGGAGTCACAAAAAAATGACACCACAGCAGTAATGTCTAATGTAAAATATCTTCTACATTTTGTAAAGAAGTAACAGCTAGCTTTGAACTGTGTTTTTGACTAAACCATCATTCAAGAACAAGGGCAATATGGAGACATTTCCAGGCAAATTAAACCAAGAATGTTAAAAAAATTATGAGAGCCTGAGATACTGGAGAACTCAGGAGAGGGGTCCTATAATCATGAGCTGGTTGAACAATGCAATTAAAGGAGGTAAGATAAATGAAATCATACAGAACGCGATCTTTCAGTATTCACTTTTTTTCACTCAGTGTAAGTCTCTGGAAATGCATCTAGATTGTTATTTTCAGATAGTTGTGTTCCTTTTCTATTGCTGAGTTGTTTTCCATGGTAGTATAAATGTACCACAATTCATTCATTCATTCATTCATTCATTCATTCATTCATCTGTTGAAGAACACCTGAGTAGTTTCCCCATTGGGACAATTACAAATAAAACTTCTTTAAATATTAATGTACAGTGTTTTGCATGAACATAAGTTTTTGTTTCTTTGGGATAATGCCCAGGAGTGCAATTGTTAGGTCATATGAAATTTCAACATCTAGATTGTTAAGAAGTGGCCAAAGTGATTTCCAGAGCAGATGTACCATTTTCCATTGCATGTCCCCATACATCTCAGGATTGTATGAATGATCCAGGTTCTCTGCATTTTTCCAGCATCTGGAATTGTCACTGTCCTTTTGTAAAAATGTTAGTCATTGTGATAGAGTAATGATATTATATTGTGCCTTTAATTTACATTTCCTAAATGGCTATTGATTGTTTCATGCATGCTTTTGTCATCTGTATGTCTTTAGTGAAATATATTTTCAATATCTTTTGCCCATTTTCAAATTTATTTATTTTACTATTGAATTTTAAGTGTTATTTATATATTTCAGATTCTTTACATTCTTTACAGATATGTGTTTTGCAAATACTTCTTCTCACATTATATCTTGTCTTTTCATCCCCCAAAAGACTCTTTTGCAGACCTAAAGTTATTGTTTTTTTTTTTTTAATTTTGATCAAGTCCAGTTTATCGATGTTTCCTTTTATGGATTGTGCTATGGTATCAAGTCTAAGAACTCTTTGCCTAGCCCTAGATTCCAACAGTTTCACTTTTCATTTAAATCAATGATCCATTTTGAATTAACATTTCTGTAAGATGAAAGCCTTAGGCCAAATCTTACCTATAAATGTCCAATTGCTCTCTCACTGTTTGTTTACAAGTCTGTCTTTCCTCCATTGAATTGCTTTTGCACCTTTGTTAAATATCAGATGGACATATTTGCACAGGTCTGTTTCAATGTTCTCTATGTTTTTTCATTGATTTCTGTGTACAAAAATCACATTTTTTATTTTTGTAGCTATATAAAAAGTCTTGAAATCAGATAGCTGTTGCTTCCTATTTTATTCTTTGTTTCATAATTGTTTTACCTATTTTAGTTTTTGCCTTTTCATAGAGATTTTAGAATAATTTTGTCTATATGTGTAAAATATGTTGCTGAGACTTGGATAGAATTTGCGTTAATCATGTATACCAATCTGAAAAGAAGTGACGTCTTTATTATGCTAACTTTCCCAGTCCACGAATATACCTTTTTTATTTACAACTTAGGTCTCTTTTTGTCGCATTTTGTAATTTTTAAATTCTGTCTTTTGCATGTTTTGTTAGAATTATACCTAAATATTTCATTTTCATTAAGAAACTATAAGTGGTATTATATTTTAAATTTTTAGTGGCCATGTCTTTATTGCCAGTATTTAGAAAATAAATTGCATTTTGTATGTTTAATTTGTATCCTGCAACCCTGCTAAACTCACTAGTACTGGGTGGTTTACTCTTGCGTTTTCTTTTACTATTTATGGATTTGCAGGGATTATCTATGTAGAAAGTTTTGTCATCTGAAAATACAAACATATTTTTTTCTCTTTCCAAACTGTATGCCATTTATTTCCTTTGTCTTACAGTACCGTCTAGAAATTCCAACACTGTATTTAATAAGAAAGCTAAAGGCAGATATCCTAGCCATATTTTTAATCATTTGAGAAAAGCATTCAGTCTTTCATCATTCAGTATAATTATAAATATCACTGTTTAAGATACTCTTTTTCGGCTGCATAAATGTCTTCTTTTGAGAAGTGTCTGTTCGTGTCCTTCGCCCACTTTTTGATGGGGTTGTTTTTTCTTGTAAATTTGTTTGAGTTCATTGTAGATTCTGGATATTAGCCCTCTGTCAGATGAGTAGGTTGCAAAAATTTTCTCCCATTCTGTAGGTTGCCTGTTCACTCTGATGGTAGTTTCTTTTGCTGTGCAGAAGCTCTTTAGTTTAATTAGATCCCATTTGTCAATTTTGGCTTTTGTTGCCATTGCTTTGGTGTTTTAGACATGAAGTCCTTGCCCATGCCTATGTCCTGAATGGTATTGCCTAGGTTTGCTTGTAGGATTTGAATGGTTTTGGGACATTTATGAAGCCAAAAAACATATGAATAAATGCTCATCATCACTGGCCATCAGAGAAATGCAAATCAAAACCATAATGAGATACCATCTCACACCAGTTAGAATGGCCATCATTAAAAAGTCAGGAAACAACAGGTGCTGGAGAGGATGTGGAGAAATAAAAACACTTTTACACTGTTGGTGGGACTGTAAACTAGTTCAACCATTGTGGAAGTCAGTGTGGAGATTCCTCAGGGATCTAGAACTAGAAATACCATTTGACCCAGCCATCCCATTACTGGGTATATACCCAAAGGACTATAAATCATGCTGCTATAAAGACACATGCACACGTATGTTTATTGCGGCACTATTCACAATAGCAAAGAGTTGGAACCAACCCAAATGTCCAACAACGATAGACTGGATTAAGAAAATGTGGCACATATACACCATGGAATACTATGCAGCCATAAAAAATGATGAGTTCATGTCCTTTGTAGGGACATGGATGAAACTGGAAACCATCATTCTCAGTAAACTATCGCAAGGACAAAAAACCAAACACTGCAAGTTCTCACTCATAGGTGGGAACTGAACAGTGAGAATTCATGGACACAGGAAGGGGAACATCACACTCCGGGGACTGTTGTGGGGTGGGGGGAGGGGGGAAGGACAGCATTAGAAGATATACCTAATGCTAAATGATGAGTTAATGGGTGCAGCAAACCAACATGGCACATGGATACATATGTAACAAACCTGCACATTGTGCACATGTACCCTAAAACCTGAAGTATAATAATAAAAATAAAAATAAAAATAACTTTTTCAAGATGAAAAAAATCTTTTTAATTCCAGCTTTTCTGAAATATTTATGCTTGTGTGTTGAATTTTGAGTATGCTTTTTTGCTTATATTGATATGATGATGAAACTTTTAGTTTGTTAGATCACACCGATTTATTTATTTATTTTTTTTTTTTTGAGACGGATTCTCGCTCTGTCACCTAGGCTAGAGTGCAGTGGCACGATCTCAGCTCACTGCAAGCTTCACCTCCCAGGTTCATGCCATTCTCCTGCCTCAGCCTCCTGAGTAGCTGGGACTACAGGCGCCCGCCACCACACCCAGCTAATTCGGCTAATTTTTTGTATTTTTTAGTAGAGGTGAGGTTTCACCCTGTTAGCCAGAGATCACACTGATTTTCAAATATTCAACCAGTCTTACATTCCTAAAATGTACTTCAGTTGATAATGGCATATCATTATTACTGAATTCTATTTCTTGATAGTTTGTTAAGGATTTTTGTCTCCATATTCATGAATGATATTTGCTTATAGTTTTCTTTTAGTTTTGTCTTTGGTTTTGGTAATAGGTTACTATTAGCTTAAAAATGAATTAGAAGTGTTTTTTGCATATTCATTTTCTAGAAGTGATTGTGTAAAATCTATCTTAATTTGTCATTAAATGACAGGTAGAATTCTCAATTAATACCATCTCAGCTTGGAGGTTTCATTTCCGGTAGGTTTTAAATTCTAAGTTCGATTTTTTAGAGTTTTAAGGCTACTGAATATCATGCTGGATGACTGGTTTTTTGAGAAATTGATTCATTTTATTAAGTTATCAAGTTGATATGATTAAACTTGTTTGTAGTATTCCTTATTATCCTTTTGATATCTGCACGGTCTGTATGACTTCCCTCATTTCATTAATTCACACCTTCTTTCTTTTTAAATTAACAAGTCTAGCAAAAGTTTTGTCAATTATAAATAACTTTACAAATAACCAGATTTTTGCTTGAATAATTTTCTTTATTGCTTTTCTGTTTTCAAATTGATTAATTTTTGCTTTTATTTTCATAATTTCCTTCCTTTTGCTTACTTTGGATTTATTTTTTTTTCTCTAGGTTTTTGAAGTTGGAGCCTAATTGTTGTTTCAAGAGTTTTTCTCCTTTCTAAGCATTTAGTGCCATAAATTTATTTATCAGAACTACTTTAGCTGTGTCCTGTAATTTTAAAAATGCTGAACCTTAATTTTCCTTCAGTTAAATATAGCTTACACTTACTTTGAGACTTCCTGTTACTGCTCTGCATTACTTAGAAGTGTGTTGTTTAGTAAGCAAGTTTTATGTGTTAAATTGTGATCCCCCTAAGAAAAATATGTCCATGTTCTATTCTTTATCTGTTTATGTGAACTTTTTTGGAAGTAGGGTGTTTGCAGATCTAATCAAGTTAAGATGAAGGTGAACCATAATCCATTATAACTGGTGTCCTTGTAAGGAGAGGAGTAGAGACAGATATAGACATCCAGAGATGGCTGCTATGTGGACAGGTGGGGAGAGTGAAATTTTGTTTCCAGGAGCCAAGGAATGCCAAGAATTCTAGGTAATCACTGGAAAGAAGCAAGGAAGTGTTTTTTCATAAAGACTTCAGAGGGAGCATGGCCCTACCAGCATCTTGATTTCAGACTTCTAGCCTCCAAAACTATGAGAAAACATTTCAATTATTTTAATGATGCCGTAAGAAATAACATACAAAAAATTTTAAATGCTCTTTATTCCTCGTATATCCCTGGAACCCCAAACCAAAAATGCCTTTCTCTCTAGAGTCTTATTATTTTTAGATGAGAACACAAGACGATACTCTTTATAAATGAAGCCTTTCTCCTTCCTTCAGTAGAAATGTTCTTTTATATCATTAATTTAAAAACTGGCAAAAATTAAAAAAAAACTCTATTCCATAATTTATTATCTGTCATTTAATTGGAGTGCCTTCTAACTTTTCAAAAGAATTTTTGAAGCCAAGTTACATCACTCAGCTTTTATCAGTGTTCTACTTTTCTGGGAAAATGCTTTAAGGTCTAAATCGATAGATTTAGTAGCACACGTACAGCTCCACATGACCGTCATGCTGCTTGGCTGGCTTCAGCCTCTCTCTGGACTCAGCTCTCATCAAACTTAACTCACAGTGGCATTCTAATTTTCTAATTATTCAGACCAATTTTCAAACCTTGTGATCATACCGATGCTATTTTTCTGATATCCGTTCCTTCACGGAGTGAAATCCTATGAAATATTCCATGCCTAGCTAAAATGCTAACATTTTGTGAGATCTTTCTAAATTTCCAAGTACATATTAGAAGTTTCTTCTCCCAAGAGCACAATTTGTCAGTTTTATCATGGCACCTATTATGTCTACAGACAAATCTACCTAACCCAATATATTGCAATATATTTTTAGTAGGATAATAGCTAATATTTTTTCTTTTTCTTCTAGCAACTAACATAGTTGTTTGCATACTACTGTATGTAATAAACATTTTTCCACCAGGAAAATATGGTTTTATGTCACCAAATGATTCATTCAATCTGGAAAATGATACTTTGCTTCTGAAAGAAACTCCTAGAAGTTACTGTTTAGAAAATTTAATTCCAGTCTGATCTTCATGCTCAGGGTAATATAAAGATAGTCACTGTGGTCTACAATAAAAGTATGTTTTACTTTTCTCCCTAATGGTATAGCTAGAGAATTCTCCCCATGGTATTATTCAGTTCTACCTGTGAGCGAGGTACTCTGCTGAGCTCTTTAGTTACAATATTAGGACAGATGAGGAAGGAAATGGACAAAGGAATGTTCATGACAATTAATAAAGTGTTTAACGACAAATTTTTTTAAAGGTCTCATTCATTTTAAGGACTGAATTTGATATGTATATATCATAGTTCCTTTATTCATCCATTAATGAACACAGTTTATTTCTCTATCTTAGCTAATTTGAATCACACTACAAGAAGAAATGGTAGATGGCCTTGGGTAATTCCTGATGGAAAATGCTAAAGTTTATATTTGATATTCCTACACTACCTGTTTTTACGGATGAGTCATTTATGAGAATTAAAATAATAAGAATTGGAAAAACAGAAAACTAGAAATAAACTAGACTTTAATATGAAATTGAGCCTATTTATTAAATATTTACCATGTCCAGACATCACACACAATCTAAAATAGAAGGAAATACTATTATTTGTGAAAACATAGATGAACCTAGAAGACATTATGCTAAGTGAAATAAGCCAGGCACAGAAGGAAAAACGCTACATGATTCCAGTTATAAGAGATATCAAAAATAGTGAAAATTACAGAAGAAAATTGAATGGTGGTTGCCAGGAGATAGGGGAGAAGAAAATGGCAATATGTTATTCAATTAAGTTGCAGTTATACAAGATGAATAAGTTTTAGACATCTGCTATACAATATAGTGCTTATAGTTAACAATATAGTATTGTGTATTTAAAAATGTGTTGAGGGAAGATCTCATGTTAAACATTGCTATAGCAAAAATATTAAAAAACAAAGAAGCACAAGAAAATTTTTAGAGGTGATGTTTGTTATCTTGATTGTAGTGATGACATCATGGATATATGCATATATCCAATGTCATCAAATTGTATACATTAAATATGTGTAAGTTTTTATGTAGTATTTTATGTGGTAAGTATTTATGTGGTATTAATCATACCACAATAAAGGTATGATATATATATAAATATAAAAATATAGATATATATAAATTATATATAAATATATAAAATATATATTATATAAATATAATATATAATATAAATTTAATATATATTAATTATATAAATATATAATACATATATGTAAAATATAAATATATAAAATATATGTAAATATATATAAATATATATATAAATATATCACACCTGGCTAATTTTCTGTATTTTTGTGGAGATAGGGTTTCACTATGTTGCCCAGCTTGGCCTCAAACTCCTGGATTCAAGCAATTCACCCTCCTCGGCCTCCCAGCGTACTGGGATTACAAGCATAAGCAACTGTGCCCAGCCAATAATTATAAATAAGATTAATAAAATACGATTACAAATATTTAAGGCAGATAACATTATCCTCATTTTATAGAAAATGAAACTAAAGTAATAGTAATAACATCATCAAAAATCCCAGTGAATACTAAAAAACACTTTTCAAGTACTTAGCCTCATTTTATTTGCAAGATTACCTTAAAATGGTTAAGCCACATGTTTTGAAGTCACAGAAGTATTTAGGATGTGACAGACTGAGATTCAAACTCGGATTGTTCTGACACACAAACCCTTACTTATAACCACTGTTCTGTAAACACAATCTGAAGTTTTCCAGCATGTTCCCGATATTGTATCAACCAGATTGTAAAAATGTCTCTGTTCCACTAGGGAACAAGAGTTTAGGAATATATAAATGAAAACTATCAAGGAAACAACCTTATCATCATCTCTGAAAGTTTATCAACAACCCATTGCTCCAGGCTGGAAAGGATGAGCCAACCCATCACTGAAGCCCAATTCCTGCTTTACAACATTTCTCTCTACTAAATCCTGGGCAGCAGGGAAAAATGCAATTGGCCTGATAAGAGTAGAATTGGCTACAAAAATTCCCAAGTTGGGGGGTTACATGGAGAGGAAGAGAATCAGAGTTTCTGGATTCACTGTTTCAAACAAGTATCCCTGCTAGAAAAATGACAGAGGACAACTAAGACAACTGTTTAATCAAGAGAAACTGCGGATAACATTTCGGCACAGGATGAATGTCAGCTCTGACAGTAAATGAATAAAGATGAGGTATTACAATGAATCAGAGGGAAAGCTTCCTATGTGCCTACTGTGAGAAGCCACGAAATAAAATGCTATCTTTTTCTCTATGTGCACTTAAATTCTTTCTCGTTGTCAGCAGTGGAAACTTAGAACATGAGAAATTCTCTCTTCCATTTGCCCAGTCCAAGTATGCACGTTTTGATTACAAATAAACTCGTATTTTGTGTACCTACTCTGTGTCAAGCACTATGAGAGATGAATAGGTGTACAAAAATATAAGAGGAACACATTAGTACTCACGAAACTACTAAACTGGCAGCCTGGACAGCTGAGAAAAGGATACAGAAAGTATAGGAAAAGTCACATAGGTGATGAAATACAATCAGTGCTGTAATGAAGGTCTATATAAATCATCCACAAAACAAACAAGCAAGGAATTAGATGTCATTTTATTAAACTCAAAGTGCTCCTGTCTTTATGGAATACTAATACTAACCTAGGCCTCAACGTACTTGGTTTCTTTTATTTTCATGTTCTCCTATTGCTGAGTAAGCTTAAAGCATTAAGTGGCTAGTTATCTGTTTCATGTATGTACATATGTTTTTCTCATAAGGGTCATAAACTAGAAAGAAAAAGGCAATGAGTTCATGTGAAATCAAAGTAAGTTAGGGGATGGGGGACATGAGTGTGATGGGGATCAATAAACAGTGATTATTTGATCAGGACCAGAATGCCCTGGGCTCATTTGGATTGACTATATTCCAGACAAAGGGGAGTCTGGTTCATTTAAAAGCTGAGAGTAGAATTAGATACGGAGAATCAAGGTTCTGAGAAGTCTTTAACAAGCCAAAGAAAAGTGATTGAGTACTGCTGTTCTGATGAATCATTGGTAAATGTGTCTTATCTTTCAATATAGATACTTGCATTTCAAAATTGGAATGGGACAAGTCAAGGAATAAAGCCCAAAGGTAGTGACAGAGGCAGGCGACAGCCAAATGCGTAGGCAGATAGGAAAGGGTCCCTGAAGAACCTCTGACCTGTCCAGGTCATTGTCCACAGGGAGCTTGCCTAAACATGCCCATGGTGAAAAATTCTGTCCCGTAACACATGGGCAGCAACGGAAATAAATCAATGTGGAGTGGCTCAGACTAAGCCCACATGCACACTGGGGGACCGGGGTGCAGCCACCAGGAATTCGTGCCTTGTGCTGAGGAAGATCCTAGCCTCTTCAGCTCATGTGTGGGAGCCCGGGTATTCAATTGTGAGGTGGAAACCTGTTTGCAGGACCCCTCTCTTTGCTGAGAGCTTTCCTTTTGCTTAATAAATTTCACCCTCCTCACCCTGAAATGTGCCCGTATGCCTAATTTTTCCCAATCATGAGACAAGAACCCAGATTTAGCTGCACTAAGGAGCAAAAAATCCTTCATCAGTAGAGTTACAGACACCAATTTAGGCTATGCTGGAAGATATTTTTTAAAAATTCTTTCTTTACTTGTTTGTATCTCCCTCTTTGCCTTCCATCAAACAGTGTTGGCTCATCTACCACACAAACTACACATTATCCTGCTTTGCTTGGGCCATCCTCTTATGTGAAGAACTATGTGGTTCTAAGTCTTATTGTGATATGGAATGCTAGAGTGTAGCAATAGTTTTGAATTCAATACAGGTCTTAAAAGTACTTTTCATTTGGTAACAGTCCTTTTAATATTCAAACTGTTTTTGAGATAGCCAACAGAGGTAGCTATAAGAATCAAGGTGACATTATTTCACATCATATTTTCCCTAAGTATGATGATAGCATCTGTGCAGAAAACTTCCACCTCACCATACCTGCCCACTCCCCTACCACAACCCATGAGAAAGAAGAAAAGAGAGCAACTCTGTCCCTGCACATTACTTGGGTCACCTTGGAAATGACTGTGGTCCCTGACAGGAAGTTTTACCTTTAGAAGTAATACCATCTCTCAATATAATGGCTATAATTTCTGAAGAGGAAGGGGCAAGGCAGAAGAATGAACTTGGTTTTACATTTTGGGAATGGGATAATGTTTGGATTGCAAAATTCAGTTTCAGAAAGAAAGTGGATGATTCTCTAAGAATGAGTTCTTTAAAATATGCTCAGCAGACATCTCAGGAGAAGGGATCCTCAGAGTATTTTTTGAAGTCTAAATTTTAATCTCTGTTGGGTACAAAGGGTATGGAAGATTTTGCTCCATTACAGGTACACTGTTAATAGGCAAGAATTCCAGTTTTTGAGAATCCAAGACACGTTCATGAGTATGAAAAAAGTTATGAGATATAGCAGGGACTCCTCTTAGAGGTCAGCTGGGCCCAGCCACGCATGGAAATAAAGGAAAATCTTGATTTCCTTCAAGAAAGATTTGAGGCACCTGTGTAGCTTTGAAAAGTAAATGAGAAACCTGCTAAGTAAGAAGGTAATAATCACTTAAAACAATTGCCAAGGAAGTGAGAGACACAACAATGTTTGTTTCCTTGTAGAAACCAAAGATAACATCTTAACATATGTTCCTGAGTTTTCAGAGGCCTGGACCCTCTCCAACTGGAAAATGCCATCTGCTGACCCACTGTTCTAAATTTCTTCCTCAGAGAGCTGGCGGAAATTATACCCATAAGCCAGAACTTCACATTCTTTCTGCTGAATCCAAGTTTTTAGACAAAGGTTTACTTCCTCAACCAATTATAAATCAGAGAATCTTTATATCTTCCTATTACCTGTGACATTCTGCTTCAAGATGTCCCATATTTTTAGGTCAAACCCCATACATAGCCTCCATGTATTGGTTTATAGCTTTGTCCATAACCTCTGCCTCCTATCCTTTAACAATCTTTACATTTAAGCCATTGTGGGGGGGTTTGAGTCTTAAGCATTAGCTACCCAATTCTCGTTGCTTGATGCCCTACAAGAAATGCCTCACTTTCTATCAGTGCAAATCTCGATGTCAGCGTGTGGCTTTGCTGCACTGGGCAGGCAGGCCCACATTAGGCTCAGTAGCAGTTATGGGTCCTCTCTCTAGGAAAAAAAAAATTATCTGCACCTATCTGTAGAAACTATAATGTAACAATAAAAACTAATATGCAAATATTAACATTGGTTTAACATTCACAATTCTAAGGTGTAGCTTTATGAGACACAGAAAGTTAAAGGAACTTCTTCTGCTCCAACACACAGTTGGAAGAGAGCAGTGCCAGGATTCCACCTAAATCAGTTTGGCTAAGGAGATCAAGCTCTCACTCCAATATAATCTATGGCCTTGTTAATAAAATATGCAGGTGGTAATATTTTTCTCAATATAAGGGAAGTGTTTATTATAATGTAGCTGTTTCACCATAGAAGGAGCACTTCATTCAGAAGTAAACTCAACATTGGAAGCAGTTCAGTAAGAGTATGATGTTCTACAGGAGGAGTTGGCAAGCTTTCTCTGTGAAGAGATAGATAGTATTTATTTTATGTTTTACAGACTATCTCTATCACAACAGCTTCACTATATATAGTGTAAAAGCAGCCATAGACAAGCCATAAATGAATGAATGTGACTATTTCAATGAAACTTTATTTATGGGCACTGAAATTTGAGTTTCATATAATGTTCATGCATCACATCATTCTTCTGATTTCTTTAAACCATTTAAAAATATGAAGGCAATTTTTAGCTAGAGAGACTGCAAAAGTAGACAGCTAAATTTCTAGATTTGTGAATTGATGCTTTCATATTGTCACAGAACCTCTTCTAGAAGCTATGATTCTCATTTTATTTGAACCAAAAGTTAAAAAAAGGAAATTATAGTATGGAATCAGTGAGTAAAGAATTTCAAAACTATTGTACTGTAAATCTATAAATAATTATATCAGTTGCCAATTAAATATGTTACACATTCTTTCAAAATGTATTCGCTAAAATACCTACTATGAGTTAGGGACTAAAATAGGAAGTTGACATCTGTTGGTGAGTTGAAAATAATTCGTATTTTCTTGGACTTTACAGTCTGGTGAGGAGTGTGTGTAGATGGGTACAGACATTAAACCATGAACACACACACACACACAATTACACATAGTGTTAACTTCAACAAAGTAATACTACAAGTTTCAGTTAAGCAAGATAAATATGCTGTAGAGACCTGCTATGTAATATTGTACCAATGATCGACAAAAACATATTATGCCCTTAAAAATTTGTCACGAAAGGAGATCTCATCTTTATTGTTCTTTCCACAGTTAAAGAGAAGAAGAAAAGGCCAAAAAACATAGTGCATTGGAAAGAGATTGTTCTCTCTGCCTTATGTTGGTTTGTTCATGTTGCCATTCTCAGGTGGCTATGTCAATATACATGGTGAGTGGGCTGATAAACCAGCTACTAGGAGAGAGGAAACACTTACCTGCAGTATTTGCAAATTTCCCTGATGTAAATATTCCCACTACAGCTGATTTAAAACTTCCCAAATGACATCACTAAATGCAGGTTTGAGAAGCAATGTGCATAATTGGCTCTCAGCGGCGGTATGAAACCAGTTCTAACTTATACAAGCTTTGTCTCAGCTAATTAATTATCTTGGACAATGGCTTTACTTCTCTGGATCACTATTTCCTTATTTGTTAAAAATAAAATGTTATAATAACCCAAGCCATATAATAATATGTCATGCATACCTGACAATATTGTAGGAATAAAATGCATCTTATGTAAAAAAGAACTTTGGTAAAAGTTCTGTACGGTAATAGAGTTATCGTCATTAGTAATAATAGCAAAAACACTTTTAACTTGGGGAGTGGGGGCATCATATAATTCTGGAATTGTGTTAGCTTTACGAGATACTGGTAATATAATCTTGGGGAATGCACATACATTTTCTTCCAAGTCTCAGTTTGGTTGGATGTTAAGTTAGAAACATATAACACATAGGGTTGTGGTACATAAAGGATTTACTGTAGTGCCTGACACGTGTGCTTAATACTAGCTCTTATTTTTGTAATTTTCCATAAATAACATGCAAATATATCTGGAGTTTAGTTTCTTCATCAGAAAGAAATTAAGTAACCATGCACAGAGGTTATTATAAAAAACACAAACACTCCGATAATTTGAAATCACAATAGTAAAACGGGGAGCAATGAAGACAATTGGAGTCTATTGAACTCATCTTATTGTGAAATCCAATACTCAAAGCCATTTAGCATTATGACAACTCACAAGATAAATCCATTTTGCAGATGGGAACACTAAGATTATGAGAGTTAGAACAACACTCAAAGTCATATTTTGTAGGTGGCAAATCTTAGATTCAACATTTGATTTTTCTTTCTTCAAGGCTTGTGTCCATTCTCTATGAAATAAGACTGCGTGTTTCTAGGTGGACAGATTCCTCCATTTAAATAATTGTTTCCCCACATGTCAGTTAAAGATTATAGAGCTGTTGTCATCCTGATACTTTTTATTCCTAGCCCTGATGATCATTATGTCTTAACATCCAATTTTTTTGCCCTCGTTTCATGTGTCATTTGTTACTGACAGTCTTTTTTTTTTTTTTTTAACAGCCATCCCAGGGTTTAGATAATCTATGAATACAAATTTGACGGTATATGCTGTGTTCTATTTACCCAGTCCTTAAACTATATCCTCGTGTTGTTGAATAATTATCTCCTGTCCAAGTAAGTCTAGAATCATCCCAGTGGTTTATGTTGTGAAACCAAAAATTCCTTTTAAAAGTATTACTTAATAAAAAATTATCTGACAATTTGTGTGTTCTGTTTACTTAGTGTACACACACACAGGCATAAGAGATAAAAATTTGGAAACAAACTACCAGAAATTCATACTATATGTAAGAAAAAGTAGGCATGGAAGTAGAAAAGGAGAGGAAAATAGATATGTACTTTAAAAACTGAACAAATGAAACACAGCATACAGCAAATTTGTATTCATAGATTGTCTGAACACTGAGACAGCTGTTAAAAGACCATCAATAATAAATGACACATGGAATGGGGACAAAAATCAGATATTAAGAGATAATGATCGGGACTACGAATAAAAAGTATCAGGATAACAACAGTTCTACATTCTGTAAATGACGTGGGAAAACAATGACTCATATATTATACAGATGTAAATTTAGTAGAAGGAAGGGTAATGTAAAACACTGAGGAATTTTAATTCAACCTGCCATTCTTGGACATATCAAAGGCTTTTGAAGACCTGTTTTTCTTCTTGTTTAAACAATTTCAAACATATAGAAGTAGCTACAAGAATTATACCAAGAAAGTGCTTTTTTTTTTTTTGGTTAAAGAATAGCTTAAGAGTGAAGTGCTCTCATTACCCCAAAGACTTTAGTGGGGATTTCCTACTAACAGCGACATTCTCTGAGAGAAATGTGATCACTCTTTGCTTTAATATCTTATACGTCTTGAAGTTAAAGTTCCTCAGGGGCAGAGATATACATATTTTGCCCACTTATTTATTGATACGTTCAACAAATATTTATTTAGCATGTGCATGTTTGGGTGGAAATCTGGGGTGCTGGTAATGCATGGTTACTTGATGCGAGTCCTGCTTACATGGCTGTGTGCAGTCGAAGGAGAATTATCAAGCTATATGTTTATTCTATATGGACTTTTCCATATGTATTTAAACACCAAAAAAAAAAAATCTGAAAATGTGATGCAGCTACACCTAAAATAAAGCTTATGTGATAGCTGCACAACAATGTGAATGTATTTAATGCCACTGAGCAATACACTTAAATGTGGTTGCAATGGTAAATTTTATGCTGTTTAAATTTTACAATAGAAAAAAATAAATGTTATGAGTGTTGTACAAAAGATAAAGTGAGAGAGAATAATTTCAGTTATTTCTGTGGGCTTATTGAAAGGATGTGCAGGCTTTTTGAAAGGATGTGTAATACAGGATATACAGTAATAAGTTCAGTTTCTTCCGTAGAACTAAATGAGTTCTGTTTATAGGCTTGCCTGCTATTCTCAAATTCTGCATTATGTTCTATCTTAAAAGATAGTCATTTGGTTACTTGAAAAACATCTGGAATCATTAAGATCTTACACAATATATATCAGTAATTTTTGGGGGGGGCTCAAGGTACGTGTTATGTTTATCATACCTTTATTCACAATACCCCTAGATGGAAAGCGCCTCATGTTAATTATTTTCAAGCAAGGATTTGAGGATATTTCAAAGTTTCTTTGGCACTTAAGAGTTTAATTATTCTCCTGAATGATACCTACAGAATTCATTGTTTACATGAGTCTCCTGCCATTTTTAGATCCAATTTCTCTGGATTTTTCTGCCTTGTAAGACATGAGATTCTGGGCATGTTACTAAACTCTAGTTTCTTCATCCCTGAAAGGGGCAACAAATTTTATCTAATTTATAAAATTATTGTGAAAAGTAATGTAATGCAAGCAGAGTTACTGTATCCGGCATATAATACACATTCCATAATACTTATTATTATTCATTAAATGCTTTCCATGTATTTTCTATATATCCATGATTGTACCAAATCATCAAGATATAGTGACAAAATAGTCATGGTTGTGGCCCAAACAGGGATTATAAACAGTAAGTTTTCTATTGTAATCTAGGAGAATCATAGGAACAATGCAAATATATAAGAAGGAAATTCAACTTCAAAGTGTGAAGGGGTGCTATCAGTAAAATTTCTGTGAAGAAAGTTACATCAAGTTTAAAAAGTATGAATAAAAAGTAGTTAATTTTGAATTCATTGTTTTGCATTGAGAAATGCATGTGGATTACAACATGAATTTATATATCACATAAGTATATTTCCAATATGAAAGTTTTACTCTTCAATTTATTACAAAGTTATTTTTTTCCTTAGAGATTGTATATTTGAATTATTTGCCATTTGGAAGAAAGTTCCAGTAGTCCTTCTATGAATCATTTTTTTCTTTTTCTCCTGTTTTTTGGTTATTAACTATTTTACTGGGTTTTTGAAACCATTCTTTTAAACACGATGATTTCCCTGTCTCCCATAAAAACATCATTATCTAAAACAGAAACCAGGACATGCCTTAGTAAAAAATACCCAATATTTTATGGAAGTATTAGCTATCCAGAAATTAATCTCAACCCGTTTTTGCCTGAGGTTGCAATTTTTTGTATTTTTGCAATCAGACCTTGGCGATGACCTTGAGTAGTAGGATATAAATAACTCCCACAGGCTTAGCATTCCAATAATGGAACAATAAGCATAAATTTGTTTAAAGGTGCTGGTGTCAGCTATTAACTCCAGGTTGCTTAAACAGCAGCCACCTAGTACATCAGGTAATTTTATCTGTTCAAAGTCAGCCATCAGGACCAACTCAATTCAGATAAAATAATTGAATATTGTCTAAAAACTCACAACACAACTCCCTTTCTCTCCAAAGAGTTTATCAAATCTCTTTCAACATCCAGAATTCTTTAGCCAAAGCATATTTCTTATTTCAATCTCCTTTTGTGGTTACTGTTATTATTCCTTTGTTACTTTTTATTTGCTCTTTGAAACATACCTCTCAGGCATGGCTAGCTCTCTCTTTTTTCTATTTATGTGGAATAGAATGTTAATAAATCTAATTTTTAAAAATGCGCATGGTAAACTAAAAATAAGAAAAGAACAAATTGATCTTTCTCTCGGTCCCCTTCGACCCGGATGTCTGTCCATGGTTTTTCAAGCCTAACTTAAAGAGCCCTGAGCAGCTACCTCCCCTCTACCTGTGGCTTATGGGAAATAAATGCTGGGCTGATACTGACACACCAGAGTTTTGAATTTTGCTCTGTTTTTCACAGAGATTATGACCCATCACTCAGAAGCTGATAAAAATTCACCAGTCCACTAAGCCAGACAGTTAACATTAGGAGACATGTTTTTCTGCTACAAGTATGGTAATTGTGAAAAGCACCTGCTAAGCAGCAGATCAACAGCTGAGATACCAATAATTATTATTTTTTGCCTAGATATTAAGTAGCTGCTTTATTATGAGTGTTTTTCTGCCCTAAATCTTTATACATAGAAATTGTTATTATTTCAATAGGATAGTAAAGGTGATTTTATATAGAACCAATATTTTATAATTTTTTTTCAGCATTACTGAGTAAAATGGACAAATAAAGTTTATATATATTTGAGGTGTACAATGTGATGTATTGGTATATGTATATGTTCTAAAATGATTTCCACAATCAAGCTAGTTAACATATTTATCATTTCACATAATTACCTTTTCTTATTCTGTTGTACTTAGAAGCCACTCTCTTAGCAAATTTCAAGTACATAATGCATTACTATTAACTGTAGTCACCATGCTGTACATTGGGTCTTCAGAACTTATTCATCTTATAACTGACAGTTTGTACCTTTTGACAAACATCTCCACATTTCCCCCACCCTGGGCCCCTGGTAACATTCTACGAGGTCTGAAATAAAAGCAGACATACAGGCCAATGAAACAAAATAGAAAACTCAGAAATAAACTCACATGCATATGATCAATTAATCTTTGACAAAGGCACCAAGAATGTATAATGGGAAAAGAATAGTCTCTTTAACAAATTGTATTAGAAAATCTGAATATTCATATGCCAAAAAGTAAAATAGGATCCTTATCTTATATCATACACAAATATCAACTCAGCCGGGTGCAGTGGCTCACGCCTGTAATCTCAGCACTTTGGGAGGCCGAGGCGGGAGGATCACGAGGTCAGGAGATCAAGACCATCCTGGCTAACACGGTGAAACTCCGTCTCTACTAAAAATACAAAACATTAGCCAGGCGTGGTGGCGGGCGCCTGTGGTCCCACAGCTACTCGGGAAGCTGAGGCAGAAGAATGGCACGAAACCAGAGGTGGAATTTGCAGTGAGCCGAGATTGTGCCACTGCACTCCAGCCTGGGTGACAGAGCGAGACTCCGTCTCCAAAAAAAAAAAAAAAAAAAAAATCAATTCAAATGGATTCGAGACTTAAACCTGTAATCATAAAATTCCTAGAAGAAAATATGGGAGAAATGTTCCATGACAACTGTCTTGGCAATGAATTTTTAAATATAACATCAAAAGCACAGGCAACAAAATAAAAAATAAGTAGGACTACATCAAATTAAAAAGTTTCTACACAACAAAGGAAAGAGGCAATGAAAAAGGCAACCTAGAGAATGGGAGAAAATACTTGTAAACCATACATGCAATAAGGGGTTACTATTCAAAATATATAATAAACTTATACAACTTAGTAACACAAATAACAATAAATAGCTTGATTTAAAAAATAAAGAGCCTGAATAGACATATTTCAAAGAAGACATACAAATAGCCAACAGGTATATTAAACTGTGCTCACTATCGCTGATCATCAGGTAAATGCAAATACAATACAAGGTGAGCTATCACCTCACACCTGTTAGAACGGCTGTTACCAAATTGTCAAAAGGTAGCAAGTGTTGGCGAAGATGTGAATGAAAAAGGGAATACTGTTGGTGGGAACAACCATATAGGAACAACCATATGGAAAACAGTATAGAAGTTCTTCAAGAAATTAAAAAAGAAAACTACCATATGGTCCAGTAATCCCATTTCTGGGTATAAACCCAAAGGACATTAAATCCACATGCCAAGAGATCTGCACTCCCTTGTCCATTGCAGCATTACTCATAACAGCCAAGATATGGAAACAACCAAAGTGTTGATGGATAATATAGAAAATATGATACATGTGCATATATATGTATATACGAATAATATTCAGCCAAAAAAAGAAGGAAATCCTGCCATTTGCAACAACACACAGAAACATGAAGGACATTATGCCAGATGAAATAAGCCAGACACAGAGACAAATACTACATGAGCACAATTATATGTAAAATCTATAAAAGTCTACCTCATTAAAGTAATTTTTATAAATAATCTAAAGCTACCTACAGCAGGATCTAAGCGTAGGAAGTCTTGATCAGAAAAAATGCATCAATAATTTCAATTGTATGTGTTCTCGGGAGATAGACAACAAATGCTATCTTCAGGAAGAAATCAAGAAAAAAAAAATAAAAAGCATTGCTGTGGGCTCAGGCTTCTGGAACCAGCCACAGACTGACATAAATCACCTTTATGGTCTGGAATGTGGTCATTATCACTCATATGTATCCCTCTTCAATTGTCCCTAATATTAATGGGTTAGGTACAAAGCCTGTGTCTCTAATAACAGTTATAGAATAATGTACAAAATGCTCACAGGATTTTGAGGCCAGATTTCTCAAAGTTTAATTAATGTAAATAAGAACTATTGGAATATCTGTTATAAATGCAGCGTCCCAGACACCATTCTCAGATTGCTGATTCAGAGACAGTTTATGCTATGACCCATAAGACCTTGCACTATCTAGTCTCCACTTGTCTCTTCCACCTCAAGTTGCACCTGACACTCCCCTTCTCTTTCTGTACCAGCCACTCTCGCCTTTCTTTTTGGCCGAAATGCTATTGTATGTGCTGTTCTTTGTTTCTGAAAATACCTTTTGTTTCTTGCTTTACCTAGCAAACATTTAATTCTATTCTATGTATTAGGTAAAATTTTGACTTCTAAGGGCAGTAGTCAGTGACCTTCTAGGATTAATTAATATTTCAGTTAGAGTTCTCATGCCATGTAGCTTTCTCTCTGTAGTAATCATATGTGTGTTTATATACTTAATATCTGACTTCTCTTTTAGAATGTAAGCTCCCTGAGAGAAAGAAGTTTATCTTCTCCATGTTTTTTTAACCAGTGCCTACAACATAAAACATAGTAAATGAGCATAACACATAGTAAATGTTCAATATATATTAGTGTGATAATTTTTATCATTTTCTTATAGACTCCCTGAGAGTAGTCTATAAATAAAACCGAGAAATACTGATGTCGGAAGGTAGTAATCTACCTCACTCCCCAAAAAACAACCAACGAGGAAAAACCCACTGTACTTTGGCAAATAATTCTCTTTCCTGAGCAAATTTAGACTCGTGGACAGTTACATAATACAAGTACAACATGTCTGACCCGAATATGTTACATAACATAAATTTAAAAATTTGTCACCCAACACTCTGTATTATTCTGTATCATGTGTTCTTGTTTAACAAGTCAAACAAGACTATACACTCTTTCCCCTCCAGTTTATTTTTCATGGGATATTTTTATCAATCACCTCTTCATTTTACTTAAAAAACAAAGCTATTGTAATTTTTAATAGAAGAATCCATGTGCTCTGGAATCTCCATATGACTTTAATGGTACTATCAGTATCTTCAGGGCTCCTCACATAAGCATCTTAACTGTGCCAAGATGAGACAGTATGTCAGCTTCCATAAGCAGTATTTTATTTATTTATAAATATTTACTCCCTAAGCAAGACTTTATTCCTCTGTTATTACTGAAGTACTAAAGAGGATCACTTGCTCAAAAGGCATAATATTTAATTGCTTTAGAAGGACTTTCGGTATTTGATAGTTTTATAGGTAGGGCATTTTATCAGCATATAGAGACCAAGGAATATCTACAGCAAAATCTCAGACTCATCCAATGCTGGCTGCATAATTCAGAGGACCTAGTACAAAATAAAAATGTGGGACCACTTTTCCACGGTTCAAAAAGCAGTGGAAAAGCGCCATTCAATCAGGAACTGCCTTTCTTCATGGTCTGTCTCTCAATGTATCATGGTGTTTTTATTTGCTATTTAATACTTCAAAAAGAATTAAATTGTAAATTATTAGCATAATTTTTCACCATTCATATAAATTTTGCAAGGTCAGTTTTAAATGCCAATGCTCAGAGTATTTAACCTGCACGTGGAATCAGTAAAACTACACAATTCCTATTTTGTGTCTTGCCAGGGGACAAGAACTGTCCAAAGCAACAAACACAGTCACACTCAGTTCAGACACTCAGGCACCAGAGGGCTTTGCTCTGCCACAAGACTGAGGGCTCTGGGTCAACCATTCAGCCACCTGCCAGACTTTTTGCCATGTCCTTACTGGGGAAGCCATGTGTCTCTTTTATCAATGGACCCAATACCATAACTCATGATAGGTGGGTATCCTTCAAAGTTTTTTAAACCTCTGTGCCAGGAGACACTCAACACCAAAATCAGGGATGGAAGAGAAACTCGCCACCACCAACAGGCAGCCTCAGGCTGGTCACCTACCATATATGCCTTGGTGCTTTCAACACAGGGCAAAGATGGCCCTCTCCATATCCTGCCTGAGATACACCGTGACACAGGCATCAAACCTGACACCTCTCAAGCTTACTTCAAGGACCTTACCAGGAGCAGAAGGTGGCAGGGCTCACCTTGGCTCAGGGTGCTAAAGTGTGGGGCTGTGAGCAGACCAGAACTCATTCAAACAGATACAGATGTAGGTAGAACAATATGGGAGCTCAATCTCCAAGCCTAATATTCATGGTCCACTGACCTGTCAAATTTCACTTTCAAAACATAAATTCAAACAAATTGCTAATAATTACAAAACAACAACTGTAGAGCATTAAAACCCCAAGTGCAAGGTCCTTAGTAAACCAGCTCAACAAAACACACCTATGAAGCCACCCCTGCCTCTTTGAGATGCTAAAGACTATATGTCACAAGATAACAGGAACACAGAAACAGATCTTCAGGATAAAGTACAAATATTGTCATGCCAAGATGATATATCGTGTTTTTCTTAGTAATGTTACTGGCATGATACCACTCATCTGCATAGTTTTTGCATTGTTTGGAAGGTGACTTAAATTGGGTAAAAAGAAATAAAAAGTTGAATATTGTTGTAACAGGAAAAAGTTGGTGGTGGTCTGTAAAGGTCTTGGTAAATAATTTACTACTCAGAGGAAGATTGGAAATATCACAGAGCTTATTTTTCTATGTGGCTTTTGAATGCAAAAGGACAACAAAATTTTCAAAATTGCTGGCATTCAACTTGGTTTCTTTTTTCTTTTCTTTTTTTATTATTGTACTTTAAGTTTTAGGGTAGATGTGCACAATGTGCAGGTTTGTTACATATGTATCCATGTGCCATGTTGGTGTGCTGCACCCATTAACTCGCCATTTAGCATTAGATGTATCTCCTAATGCTACCCCTCCCCCTCCCCCCACCCCACAACAGTCCCTAAGTGTGATGTTCCCCTTCCTGTGTCCATGTGTTCTCATTTTTCAATTCCCACCTATGAGTGAGAACATGTGGTGCTTGGTTTTTTGTCCTTGCAATAGTTTACTGAGAATGATGATTTCCAGTTTCATCCATGTCCCTACAAGGGACATCAACTCATCATTTTTTATGGCTGCATAGTATTCCATGGTGTATATGTGCCACATTTTCTTAATCCAGTCTATTGTACCATTCAGGACATAGGCATGGGCAAGGACTTCATGTCTAAAACGCCAAAAGCAATGACAACAAAAGCTAAAATTGACGAATGGGATCTAATTAAACTAAAGAGCTTCTGCACAGCAAAAGAAACTACCATCAGGGTGTCTGTCTTCTTTAAGACATTCCTGGATCCCAAAGAGGTACAATTATCATCACAGATCAGGATCTGCAAGACTATGATTCTACAGTATCAAACTTGAAAATTCAGTTACACAAGCTTAAGGGGATCTAAGGAAGATCAGAGAGTTTTTAAATTACTCCCTACCATCTACAGTTCAAATATTTTTTTTTAAATGGCTTTCATGATATTAGCGATCGGGATTAACTTTCCAGTTAATCATGCAAGTGACATAGAGTTCAATAATGCTTCCACCTAAAATGAAAACATTTGGGACGAGCCTGGGGACTTTCTATGACATAAGTAGAAGAAGCAGCAGCACTAGAAGAAAAAAAAAAAATAGTGCTGCAATAGACATGGACTATTTGCAGCGCTATTCACAATAGCCAATGTATGCAATCAACCTAAGTGTCCATCAACAGATGAATGGATAAAGAAAATGTAGTATATATACACAATGGAATGCTCTTCATCCATAAAAAAGAATGAAATAACATCATTTGCAAAATGACTGGAGGTCATTATGTTAAATGAAACCAGGCACAGAAAGACAAATATCCCATGTTCTCACTCATATGTGAAAGCTAAAATAAAGTTGATCTCACAGAGGTAGAGAGTGGAATTATAGATACCAAAGGCTGGGAAGTGTGCGTGGATGGGAAGAGAGGATGAAGAGAGGTTGGTTAAAGGGTACAAGAATACAGTTAGATAGAAGGAATAAGTTCTGATGTTTGACAACAGAGTTAGGTGACCACAGTTAACAGTAATGTATTGTATATTTCAAAATAGCTAGAAAAGAGGTCTTGAAATGTACCCAACACTGAAATCATCAATACTCAGGTGATGTATATCACCCAAATATTCTGACTTGATCGTTACACATTCTATGCATGTAACCAAATATCACATGTACCCCATAAATATGTACAAATAAAATATATCAAAAAATAAAAAAGAAAAAAAGTGGTTTAATTTCTCAATAATTGAAACAATTCTCAAAGAAAATCCTAATGTTACTTAAATATGCTATTCTAGTCACTCTATAGAAAAATAAATGACCTCATGCTTACATCATTTTTATTTTTCTTTTATTTTTGGAAGACGTTAATGTAATTTCATAGTCTATTATTTCCAAGGTCAATGTCAAAGACAGTGCCTCTATAAGGGAGAGATGTGTTCAAACGCTCTGAAGGAGGATACAGACTTCTTTTTTTAACTTGAACGGGAGAAAGGATACAGAATGCTTGGACATACATTTTTGGGATACTTATGTATTTATCAAAATGTTTCTAAAGAAAATTTACTGAGGATTTAAATCATTTCCGGGGTGGAGCCAAGATGGCCGAATAGGAACAGCTCCGGTCTCAAGTTCCCAGCCCCAGCGACACAGAAGACGGGTGATTTCTGCATTTCTGCTTGAGGTACCGGTTTCATCTCACTAGGGAGTGCCTAACAGTGGGTTCAGGACAGTCGCTGAAGCGCACTCTGCGCGAGCCGAAGCAGGGCGAGGCATTGCCTCACTCGGGAAGCGCAAGGGGTCAGGGAGTTCCCTTTCCTAGTCAAAGAAAGGGGAAACAGACGGCACCTGGAATATCGGGTCAGTCCCGTCCTAATACTGCGCTTTTCCAACGGGCCTGGAAAACGGCACACTAGGAGATTGTGTCCCACACCTGGCTGGGAGGGTCCTATGCCCACAGAGTCTTGCTGATTGCTAGCACAGCAGTCTGAGATCAAGCTGCAAGGCGGCAACGAGGCTGGGGGAGGGGCGCCCGCCATTGCCCAGGCTTGCTTAGGTAAACAAAGCAGCCAGGAAGCTCGAACTGGGTGGAGCCCACCACAGCCCAAGGAGGCCTGCCTGCCTCTGTAGGCTCCACCTCTGGGGGCAGGGCACAGACAACCAAAAACTCAGCCAGAACCTCCACAGCCTTAAATGTCCCTGTCTGACTGACAGCTTTGAAGAGAGTAGTGGTTCTCCCAGCATGCAGCTGGAGATCTGAGAACGGACAGACTGCCTCCTAAAGTGGGTCCCTCACCCCTGAGCAGCCTAACTGGGAGGCACCCCCCCAGTAGGGACAGACTGACACCTCATTCAACCGGGTACTCCTCTGAGACAAAACTTTCAGAGGAACTATCAGACAGCTGAATTTGTGGTCTCATGAAAATCCGCTGTTCTGCAGCCACCGGTGCTGACACCCAGCCAAACAGGGTCTGGAGTGGACCTCTAGTAAACTCCAACAGACCTGCAGCTGAGGGTCTTGTCTGGTAGAAGGAAAATTAACAAACAGAAAGGACATCCACACCAAAAACCCATCTGTACATCACCATCATCGAAGACAAAAAGTAGACAAAACCACAAAGATGGGGAAAAAACAGACCAAAAAAACTGGAAACTCTAAAAAACAGAGCACCTCTCCTCCTCCAAAGGAATGCAGTTCCTCACCAGCAACGGAACAAAGCTGGATGGAGGATGACTTTGATGAGTTGAGAGAAGAAGGCTTCAGACGATCAAACTACTCTGAGCTACGAGAGGAAATTCAAAACAATAGCAAAGAAGTTAAAAACTTTGAAAAAAAATTAGAAGAATGGATAACTAGAATAACCAATGGAGAGAAGGGCTTAAAGGAGATGATGGAGCTGAAAGCCAAGTTTCGAGAACTACGCGAAGAATGCAGAAGCCTCAGTAGCAGATGCGATCAACTGGAAGAAAGGGTATCGCTGATAGAAGATGAAATGAATGAAATGAAGAGAGAAGGGAAGTTTAGAGAAAAAAGAATAAAAAGAAATGAACAAAGCCTCCAAGAAATTTGGGACTATGTGAAAAGACCAAACCTACGTCTGATTGGTGTACCTGAAAATGATGGGGAGAATGGAACCAAGTTGGAAAACACTCTGCAAGATATTATCCAGGAGAACTTCCCCAATCTAGCAAGGCAGGCCAGCATTCAGATTCAGGAAATACAGAGAACGCCACAAAGATACTCCTCGAGAAGGGCAACTCCAAGACACATAATTGTCAGATTCACCAAAGTTGAAATGAAGGAAAAAATGTTAAGGGCAGCCAGAGAGAAAGGTCGGGTTACCCACAAAGGGAAGCCCTTCAGACTAACAGCTGATCTCTCAGCAGAAACTCTACAAGCCAGAAGAGAGTGGGGGCCGATATTCAACATTCTTAAAGAAAAGAATTTTCAACCCAGAATTTCCTATCCCGCCAAACTAAGCTTCATAAGTGAAGGAGAAATAAAATACTTTACAGACAAGCAAACGCTGAGTGATTTTGTCACCACCAGGCCTGCCCTAAAAGAGCTCCTGAAGGAAGCACTAAACATGGAAAGGAACAACTGGTACCAGCCCCTGCAAAAACATGCCAAATTGTAAAGACCATCGAGGCTAGGAAGAAACTATAGCAACTAACGAGCAAAATAACCAACTAACATCATAATGACAGGATCAGATTCACACATAACAATATTCACGTTAAATGTAAATGGGCTAAATGCTCCAATCAAAAGACACAGACTGGCAAACTGGATAAGGAGTCAGGACCCATCAGTGTGCTGTATTCAGGAAACCCATCTCACGTGCAGAGACACACATAGACTCAAAATAAAGGGATGGAGGAAGATCTATCAAGCAACTGGAAAACAAAAAAAGGCAGGGGTTGCAATCCTAGTCTCTGATAAAATAGACTTTAAACCAACAAAGATCAAAAGAGACAAAGAAGGCCATTACATAATGGTAAAGGGATCAATTCAACAAGAAGAGCTAACTATCCTAAATATATATGCACCCAACACAGGAGCACCCAGATTCATAAAGCAAGTCCTCAGGGACCTACAAAGGGACTTAAACTCCCACACAATAATAATGGGAGATTTTAACACTCCACTGTCAGCATTAGACAGATCAACGAGACAGAAAGTTAACAAGGATATCCAGGAATTGAACTCAGCTCTACATAAAGTGGACCTAATAGACATCTACAGAACTCTCCACCCCAAATCAACAGAATATACATTTTTTTCAGCACCACACCACACCTATTCCAAGATTGACCACATAGTTGGAAGTAAAGCTCTTCTCAGCAAATGTAAAAGAACAGAGATTATAACAAACTGTCTCTCAGACCACAGTGCAATCAAACTAGAACTCAGGATTAAGAAACTCAGTCAAAACCGCTCAACTACATGGAAACTGAACAACCTGCTCCTGAATGACTATTGGGTACATAATGAAATGAAGGCAGAAATAAAGATGTTCTTTGAAACCAACGAGAACAAAGACACAACATACCAGAATCTCTGGGACACGTTCAAAGCAGTGTGTAGAGGAAAATTTGTAGCACTAAATGCCCACAAGAGAAAGCAGGAAAGATCCAAAATTGACACCCTAACATCACAATTAAAAGAACTAGAAAAGCAAGAGCAAACACATTCAAAAGCTAGCAGAAGGCTAGAAATAACTAAAATCAGAGCAGAACTGAAGGAAATAGAGACACAAAAAACCCTTCAAAAAATTAATGAATCCAGGAGCTGGTTTTTTGAAAAGATCAACAAAATTGATGGACCGCTAGCAAGACTAATAAAGAAGAAAAGAGAGAAGAATCAAATAGATGCAATAAAAAACGAAAAAGGGGATATCACCACCGATCCCACAGAAATACAATCTACCATCAGAGAATACTACAAACACCTCTATGCAAATAAACTAGAAAATCTAGAAGAAATGGATAAATTCCTCGACAAATACACCCTCCCAAGACTAAACCAGGAAGAAGTTGAATCTCTGAATAGACCAATAACAGGTTCTGAAATTGTGGCAATAATCAATAGCTTACCAACCAAAAAGAGTCCAGGACCTGATGGATTCACAGCTGAATTCTACCAGAGGTACAAGGAGGAACTGGTACCATTCCTTCTGAAACTATTCCAATCGATAGAAAAAGAGGGAATCCTCCCTAACACATTTTACGAAGCCAGCATCGTCCTGATACCAAAACCTGGCAGAGACATAACCAAAAAAGAGAATTTCAGACCAATATCCTTGATGAACATTGATGCAAAAATCCTCAATAAAATACTGGCAAACCGAATCCAGCAGCACATCAAAAAGCTTATCCACCATGATCAAGTGGGCTTCATCCCTGGGATGCAAGGCTGGTTCAACATACGCAAATCAATAAATGTAATCCAGCATATAAACAGAACCAAAGACAAAAACCACATGATTATCTCAATAGATGCAGAAAAGGCCTTTGACAAAATTCAACAACCCTTCATGCTAAAAACTCTCAATAAATTAGGTATTGATGGGACGTATCTCAAAATAATAAGAGCTATCTACAACAAACCCACAGCCAATATCATACTGAATGGGCAAAAACTGGAAGCATTCCCTCTGAAAACTGGCACAAGACAGGGATGCCCTCTCTCACCGCTCCTATTCAACATAGTGCTGGAAGTTCTGGCCAGAGCAATCAGGCAGGAGAAGGAAATAAAGGGTATTCAATTAGGAAAAGAGGAAGTCAAATTGTCCCTGTTTGCAGATGACATGATTGTATATCTAGAAAACCCCATTGTCTCAGCCCAAAATCTCCTTAAGCTGATTAGCAACTTCAGCAAAGTCTCAGGATACAAAATTAATGTACAAAAATCACAAGCATTCTTGTACACCAATAACAGACAAACAGAGAGCCAAATCATGAGTGAACTCCCATTCACAATTGCTTCAAAGAGAATAAAATACCTAGGAATCCAACTTACAAGGGATGTGAAGGACCTCTTCAAGGAGAACTACAAACCACTGCTCAATGAAATAAAAGAGGATACAAACAAATGGAAGAACATTCCATGCTCATGGGTTGGAAGAATCAATATCGTGAAAATGGCCATACTGCTCAAGGTAATTTATAGATTCAATGCCATCCCCATCAAGCTACCAATGACTTTCTTCACAGAATTGGAAAAAACTACTTTAAAGTTCATATGGAACCAAAAAAGAGCCCACATCGCCAAGTCAATCCTAAGCCAAAAGAACAAAGCTGGAGGCATCACGCTACCTGACTTTAAACTATACTACAAGGCTACAGTAACCAAAACAGCATGGTACTAGTACCACAACAGAGACATAGATCAATGGAACAGAACAGAGCCCTCAGAAATGATGCCGCATAGCTACAACTATCTGATCTTTGACAAACCTGACAAAAACAAGAAATGGGGAAAGGATTCCCTATTTAATAAATGGTGCTGGGAAAACTGGCTAGCCATATGTAGAAAGCTGAAACTGGATCCCTTCCTTACACCTTATACAAAAATTAATTCAAGATGGATTAAAGACTTATATGTTAGACCTAAAACCATTAAAATCCTACAAGAAAACCTAGGCAACACCATTCAGGACATAGGCGTGGGCAAGGACTTCATGTCTAAAACACCAAAAGCAATGGCAACAAAAGCCAAAATCGACAAATGGGATCTCATTAAACTAAAGAGCTTCTGCACAGCAAAAGAAACTATCATCAGAGTGAACAGGCAACCTACACAATGGGAGAAAATTTTTGCAACCTACTCATCTGACAAAGGGCTAATATCCAGAATCTACAATGAACTCAAACAAATTTACAAGAAAAAAACAAACAACCCCATCAAAAAGTGGGCAGAGGACATGAACAGACACTTCTCAAAAGAAGACATTTATGCAGCCAAAAAACACATGAAGAAATGCTCCTCATCACTGGCCATCAGAGAAATGCAAATCAAAACCACAGTGAGATACCATCTCACACCAGTTAGAATGGCCATCATTAAAAAATCAGGAAACAACAGGTGCTGGAGAGGATGTGGAGAAATAGGAACACTTTTACACTGTTGGTGGGACTGTCAACTAGTTCAACCATTGTGGAAGTCAGTGTGGCGATTCCTCAGGGATCTCGAACTAGAAATACCATTTGACCCAGCCATCCCATTACTGGGTATATACCCAAAGGACTATAAATCATGCTGCTATAAAGACACATGCACACGTATGTTTATTGCGGCACTATTCACAATAGCAAAGAGTTGGAACCAACCCAAATGTCCAACAACAATAGACTGGATTAAGAAAATGTGGCACATATACACCATGGAATACTATGCAGCCATAAAAAATGATGAGTTCGTGTCCTTTGTAGGGACATGGATGAAACTGGAAAACATCATTCTCAGTAAACTATCGCAAGGACAAAAAACCAAACACCGCATGTTCTCACTCATAGGTGGGAATTGAACAATGAGAACTCATGGACACAGGAAGGGGAACATCACGCTCCGGGGACTGTTGTGGGGTGGGGGGAGGGGGGAGGGACAGCATTAGCAGATACACCTAATGCTAAATGACGAGTTAATGGGTGCAGGAAATCAACATGGCACATGGATACATATGTAACAAACCTGCACATTGTGCACATGTACCCTAAAACCCTAAAGTATAATAAAAAAAAAAAAAAAGAAAAAAAAAAAAAAAAAAAAAAAAAAAAAGAAAATTTACTTATTTTGAGTCACACACATAATCCCATGAGTTGTTGCCCTTAGTAGAAATATAATGGGAACGTAACTGTCCTGTTTTGGCCTACTTAATAAACCTCCATAGGAATATTTTTATGTTTAATATCTTTCTTATGTAAGTTTCAGCAGGTCTTTTAAACCTAGAATACACATTTAGAATTTGTTTTAACATAAGTTAGATGACTTCTTATTCTGAATAAAATGGATAAAAATATTTTGCCTTGATGTATGTGTGTATATACATGTTTTATGTGCTTACGCATGCATTCATAGTTATGTGCATGAAATGTTCAGATATCAAATTTATCTTTTTATTGGATACAACATAAATGAAAGATTAAGCTCAAATTTTTATGAAGATATGGAGAACATAATACAGATTTTTGTTTTGATATTAAAATATAATACAATGTATAATTGTAGTAGTTTGCTAATATTAAAAATTAAGAATTGATAACGATTAACTCCTCAATAATACATGGATGGCGTACAAAGACAGATTTAAGGAAAGCATATACCCCATGTTTTGGAAAATAAGAATATGTAATTTTAGACTGCAAGAGACATTTATGTGAAATGACTATATTGAGTGCTTTCGGAGAAAATCTACTTGAACTTATTCAATAACCATCATTTCATAAATTGGAAGTGAACTTTATGATCATCTGAAAAAATTCACATGCATTTCACATAAGAGAAGTGAAGTTAAAGAATTAAGTGACTCATTTATTGGATCACTGTTCATTAGTAACAGAGCAACAGAGATAACTCTGGTCTTCTAAATTCTAGATTCCAGAGATCTTTCTCTAACACAATTTGTTTTCCAAAATAACAATATCCCCATTTTTTTCTTCATCATAGTAAATGGAAACAGGGGCTCTTCAACCCAACTTTTTTTTTTTTCAGGAAAGACATCTAAACTTTATTGAGAACCTGGTATGTACATATTTTTTTCTGTTTAAACATTTTTTTAAACAAATTACAGATAATTATAAATTCATATGCAGTTATAGAGATTCCCATATACTGCAGAACAATTTTACCTCACTGATAACATCTTTTAAACTATAATACAATATTGCAGCCAACATATTAGCATTGATACAGTCAAGCTGGAGAACATTTCCATCACCACAAGATACCTCATATTGCCCTGATAAAGCCACATCCACCACCCTTTCCTACCTCATTCCTGACCTTTTGTCAACCTCAAAGATGTCCTTCACTTCTATAATTTTGTCATTTAAAAAATTCTGTATACATAAAGTATCTGGATTTTGGGGGTTGGCTTTTTTTCGCTCAGCTTAATTCCTTGAAGTTTCATCCAGATTTTTACATGTTTAAATAGTTCATATATTTTATTGCTGAGCAGTATTTCATGGTGTGAATGTACTACAGTTTGTTTAACTATTTACCCGTTGAAGGACATCTGTGTTATTCCCAGTTTATAGCTATTACAAATACATTTCCTATGAACAATTCCATGTTTGTGTAAACAGAAGTTTTTATTTTTCTCAAATAACCAAGAGTGAATTTCAAAGTAACACAGTAGCTCCATGTTTAGTTTTATAAGAAACTAGTAACTGCTATTTTCTAGTAGTTCTAAGAAACTGAAACTACTATTTTACATTTCCAGCAAAATGTATGAGGGATACCCTTTCTCCATATTCTCACCAGCATTTGATATAATCACTATTTATTTTATTGGTGCATAACAGAATTTTTGGTATATGTTGTAAGGCATTCATATAATTTGTAAAAAATCAAAGTGTACTTGGAATATCCATCACTTTAAATATTTGTCTTTTCTTATTCTGCTATGTGTGTGAGACAGTCTTAATATAATTTTAACTTGAATTCCACTGATTGTAATACAACATATAGGTGTTTTGTATGTACACTATACATATATGTTATAAATATATAATGTGTATTATAGAGTGTGTATTGTATAGCTGGCATATATTATATAGCTGGTATAGTATATATTACGTATATACTCATAGACATGTATAAACATAACATGATATGTATATGTGTATAATGTATATTTTATAGTGTACTAGTTTTCTATTGCTACTGTAACAGGTGCCACAATATTAGTTTCTTACAACAACAAAATTTTAATTTTTTATTTGTATAAATTTAAGTGTTACAAGTGCAGTTTTGCTACATGGCTATATTCCACAATGATGAATTCTGAGCTTTTAGGGTATCCATCACCTGAATAATATACATTGTACCCACTACCAGTTTCTCATTCCTCTCCTTCCTCCCATCCTCTCACCCTTCTGAGGTGCCAATGTCAATTATTCCACACTCTATGTCCATGTGTACACATTATTTAGCTCCCACTTATAAGTGAGAACACATGATACTGGACTTTCTGTTTCTGAGTTATTACATTTAAGATAATGGCCTCCAGTTTTATCTACATGTTTGCAAAAGACATGATTTCATTCATTTTTTTATGGCTAAGTACTCTTTCATTGTACATACATACTACATTTTCTTTATCCAATCATCCATTGAAGTAACTTAGGTTTCTTTGCTATTGTGAATAGTGCTGTGATAAGCATACAAGTGCAGATATGTTTTTAATATAATGATTTAAAAAATTTAGGCTGGGCATGGTGGCTCATGCCCTGTAACCCCAGTACTTTAAGAGGCCGAGACGGGTGGATCATGAGGTCAGGAGTTCAAGACCAGCCAGACCAGCATGGTAGAACCCCGTCTGTACTAAAAATACAAAAATTATCCAGGCATGGTTGTATGCACATGTAATCCCAGCTACTAGGGAAGCGGAGGTAGGAGAATTGCTTGAACCTGGAAGCAGAGTTTGCAGCAAGCCTAGATCTTGTTACTGCACTCCAGCCTAGGCGAAAGAGCAAGACTCCATCTCCAAAACAAAAATAAATAAAAATAAAAATAAATAAAAAAAATTTAAAGACAGGTTCTCATTATGTCACCCAGGCTACTCTTGAACTCCTGGCCTCAAGTAATCCTCCCACTGCGCCTCTCAAAGCACTGGGATTACAGGCATGAACCACTATGCCTGGCCTGATTTCTTTCCCTTTGGAGAGATACCCAGTAGTGGCATTACTGTAGCTAATGGTAATTCTATTCTTAGTTCTTTTTAAAATTTCCATACTGTTTCCCATAGAGGTTGGGCTAATTTACATTCCTACCAACAGTGTATAAATGTTTCTTTTCTCTGCATCCTTGCCAACATCTGATACTTTTGGACTTTTTTAAATAATAGCCACTCTGACTGGTGGAAGATGATATCTCATTATGTATGTCCCTCTGATGATTGGTGATGTTGAACATTTTTCCATATGCTTATTGACCATTTGTGTGTCTTCTTTCGAAAAATGTCTTACATTTCCAGATATTAGCAGTCCTAGAATCAAGGTGTCAGCAGAACTGTTTTCTTCTGGAGAATCTGGGAAGAATCTGTTTCCTCTCTTATCCATCTTTTAAGGATCTCCCCACATGTCACCTTTCCCTTTTGCTATTGTCATTGCATCACTGTCTGACATTGCCTGTAAGGCATTCCTCTTTTAAGGACACTTGTGATCACATTGGCTCTACCTAGGTAATTCAGGACAGTTCCCTTCTCTCAAGAGTCTTACGTAAGTTACACCTGCAAAGTACCTTTTACCCTGCAAGGTAACATTCACAGGCTCTGGAGGTTAGGACATGTACATCTTTGCGGGGACATTATTCTACCTACCGTATAAAGTATAATATATGTGACATATATTACATGTAGTGTATTTTTTTTTTTTTTTTTTTTTTTGAGACGGAGTCTCGCTCTGTCGCCCAGGCTGGAGTGCAGTGGCGCAATCTCGGCTCACTGCAAGCTCCGCCTCCCGGGTTCACGCCATTCTCCTGCCTCAGCCTCTCCGAGTAGCTGGGACTACAGGCGCCTGCCACCACGGCCGACTAATTTTTTGTATTTTTAGTAGAGACGGGGTTTCACCGTGGTCTCGATCTCCTGACCTCGTGATCCGCCCGCCTCGGCCTCCCAAAGTGCTGGGATTACAAGCGTGAGCCACCGCGCCTGGCCCACATGTAGTGTATTTTTATCTACAGATACAAATCCTTGTTACATACAAACCTATGCCCATTTACGGAATATTACCTGTCTTCTTCACTATTATATCCCCATCTCTAGAATAGGGCCACACTTACTCAGAGCTTAGCCCATTCAAATATTTGATAAACGATGAATGATGCCATTTATCTTCCCTAACTGAGGGAAAACACTTGCTAGCAATCTTCCCTCACTATAAAAGGGATTTTACAAAGCTTGCTTAGTGGCAAATAATTATGACTGGAACATTAAATATGATTAAATCTATTGCAAACATCTGTCAGCTAAATGTAGGGGTGTGAAAATATCTTGATTATGCTTAGAGGTTTAGTTCACAAAAGGGAGGAGAGGTAACATGGAGGATTACTGCCATAGAATTAGTTTCAATCACTGAGGAATAATGGTTGGGAAAGTAGACAGTAGTGGTGACTCTGGACGCACTGAGCGAGTGTTGTCATTGATGACAAGACAACACTGCTGGATTAGACATATCTCTTGGGTCTTAAGTACCTAAAAAGTCATCAGAAGGGATGGAAGAGAATGAAAGAGATTTCTGACATTATTCTTAAGATCTAACATTCTAGAGCCAATCATGCATTACCTAAACAAAGAAGATAGGGATTGGGTAAACTGCCAAAGGACACAAAATTCATTGATGATAAAACCAGGATGTGAACTTGGGTAAGTATTAACCCCAAAAAATATATTCTACTCTTCCTATAAATATTAACTCATACAAATTTTATCCTATTAGAATACTTTTATAAGGTGACTTACATATAATTCTACTATTTACCATATTTTTCGTGTGGTGAAAATGGTTTGGAAACATTGCTTTCTGCTATACTTCCCTGCATCCCAACCATAGTTCTCGTCTATTTCTTAACAATTCACCTCTTATTGTACTTACAAGTCACCCACAAAACATGCACTCTCTCTTCTCACTAGTTTGCCTTTTGCAAACTGAAGGGTATGATGCACATAATAAAAGAAAAACATTATAGGTACATTAGAAGAAAATATTTTTTTGAAAATCTGTTTCCAAGAAAGTCAGTTGCAGGTGTATGGGACTGAACAGTTGGTGTCTAGCTACAGAAGCGCAAGTCTATAACACAAATTCTATTTAATAGGACTAGCAAAATCTGTGGTCATACAAGGTATGAAAGCAGTTTTATTATAAACTATTGATTATGTTTACAGAGTGGTAATCTCAAGGAAATAGGGTCACGATATCAAACAAGCTATTGACCTGACCTTGTTTGCCTGCTTACAAATATTCATTTGTTATTCACTTGGCCTACGCAAGCTTTTAAAAAATTATTAGTATAACTTTATGAAGTAGATATCATAGTTTCAACAATACGGAGGTAGAAACACAAACCGAGTGGTTACTTGACTGGAACCTCATCATTCAGGTTACCAGCTCAGAAGGCATCTCCTTGAAAATGTCTTTCCCCATTGTCTTATACATCAGTGCCAACACTTCCATCGATCTCCATCATGCAAGTCTTTTATTTTCTTTTTATAGTCTGCCTCTACCATAAGAATGCAAGCTTCTTGAGAATACAAAATGTATTTTTCTTGTTTACTTCTGTATCATCAGATTCAAGGACAATACTTGACACATAATACGCATTCAGTCATTATTTTCAAATTATCAAACAAATAGCTTGAACAACAGTTTACTCAAAGTCAAACAATAAGTAAGTGGCAGAACCAGGATATAAACTCAGTTCTTCTGGAGACAAAGCTCCCCGTCTTTATTCTCTATATCATGACCTCCTAATTAACTCCAGGTTATGGGTCTCCCCTCATCCTAAATCATACTGTCCAAATATTAAATCATCTTGTCTGTGTAGGACAAGCCCAGCCTTTCAGGTATGAGGAATTACTGCAAATTTTCATATTTAAAGTCGAGGCACATCATATGGTTAGACTGAGCTTGGGCAAGAGAGATAAGTTCTCTGTAAACCCTGTTAATTTGCAACCCAGGTTAGATAGCACCAAACTAACAAGGTGACACATGCCTCTTCACTGGCATACTAAACTGTGATGATCCTTGAATCTCCTGGGATAGGGCTGGGTTCAACTAGTGGAAAACAGGGCCTCCAACAAAAACTTAGGGAGGACTTTTGAGACTTCTATTTGATACAAGCTTGATATCATCTTAAAGTTTATGATGTTCATAAAATAGTTCACACAAGGACAACTTGAACTATAAAAGGTTTACACGTTCTTGAACTGTTTAAACCTTTTTACAGTTCAAGAACGTATTGAATTTAAAATACTATTGACATGTTACAGTCGGCAGGTAACATTTGGAAAACTGAATTTGTTCTGTCATACAAGCATGCATGCAAATATTTATTAAGGAACAATTATTTTCCAGGCAGTACTTCCGCTCTGGAAAAGACGTACAGTAGGAAGTACTACATTTCAAAAGGAATATTGATTATTAACATGAAAGATGAATTTCATTGACCAGAACAATTTCCTGCTCCACAAGGGAAGAAACAAACATACGTTTTGTTTGCTGTTTTCACTTTTCAAAGTTTCAAGATAGAATATATATTTCTGATACATGACACACTGCTTTTGACAATAATTAGCCTCACAACGCTATTAGGAAGACTGCCAAGTCTTTTTAGTACTCCAATTTGTTAACTTGAAATTCATTAATTAAGAGAAATGGGAAGATGAATCAGATTGCCCATATCTGTTTTCTAGGTTCATATCTTCCACTGAATTTACTATTACTCATTCAACTTTAACAAAATCCCCTACTTCATGGACTACCTGATTCCATCTGCATGACAACCTGATAATCCCTAACCTGTTTTTTCATATTATATTACTTCATACTCCAATTCACATCTGATCTTCCAAATATAATAATACATTTCCAGTTTGAGTTCCAAACCTCAAAGTCTTTCTTGTTTTCAATTTTCATTCCCACAGTCAACCAACCCATTGCTATCGATTTGGAAATTGAGATGTTCTGACATCTCAGTTCCTTCTTTATTCAAGTGTTCACTTTCAATGCCTTAATTATGTTTTTAGTCATACCATGCATTAAATTTTGCATACTCTCAATACATTCCCACATGAATGTTGAATTAGCTTTGTAGAACAGGTGTAAACATTTTCTTGTCTTACATCACCTCCAAGAAATAAAAGCTTTATTGTTACAAGGCATTCAAGGTCCTTTGTGATCCAACGCACGGCTCCAGCTTAACTCTGTAGTCCCATACTCTCTTCCTTTTCTGTGACTCCCCAACCTTGTAATCTGAGCTTTACCCCAACCATACACTCAAGGTTTTCCTTAATGCAACATGTATTTTTACTTTCTTCCTACTTATTTATCTTAATGTGACACACCATTCTTTCAAGTCACTTCAGACTCAATTTTACTACTCAATACCAAGCCCTAATAGTGGTTTCCTGAAGCAACTTTGCATGAACTGCATAGGAAGAGCACTTTCATGACACTCTGTACATTTGTCTATTACAACAGTTTCAATGCTTTATTATAAAGGTGCCTTCCCTTTGTTTCTCTCACTAAGCTGAAAGGTCATTCAGGGTATATGTCAGGTGTTATTTCTGATTCCACAAAAACATAAGAGAAAACCTAGGACACGTAAAACACTCAACAAATATCAAATGAGTAAATTAGATTTATTCTCGTTCTCAAATATCCACCCTCTCCAGCAAATTAAATTTATAATTTTAATTTAATATTTATTCTGAAAAGAAAATAAACATAGTGCTCATTTTCTATGCTTAATACTCCCTTCTCAGCTTTATTCATATTTCAAAGAGAAAGTCTCCATTGTGGGTACGTTTTCACTACAGATATAAGTATGAAGCAACTCTGAAACTTAACTTCATAGGAGGCATATAATAGGTATGTGGTTTCATAAAAAGTTACCATTCCAAAATAAGTCATTGTAAGAAAATAAAAGTAAAAAAAGAAAATCTGGCTATAGTAAAGTGAGATGCATCAGATTAATGATAGAATCATATTATATGCCATAAAGGGTTTACTGTGCTATGAAATGTAAAGGGTAATTCAACATTGTATATTGACAAGGATAAAATATCAAAGAAACTCAGAAAAGTTTTAATCTCTAAGCATAAATTTACTTTCATATAAGGAATTTGATGCATATATCTCTAAAGAGATATCTAAGTGACTAAATTGTTTAGATGTCCTAGGCATATAGTATTTGGATGTTGCAGGCAAGAAGCAGCTGCTCTATCAGTTTTGACAGGAATGTGATTTTTCACCCTTTCATATAAAAATGTGGCCCTATTAGTCACCTGCATACAATTCCTATTTTTCTCCATTAACAACAAATACATAAATACAAATACCTTAGGTAGTAAGGAAGTCTTTTCAAAATGTGTTCCCATCACCGTTGGGAGGAAACTCTCTAAGGCACTTCTGTAGTCTTCTGATAGAGTCTGTTCACAAAGATATTACATAGCAAACAGCCTTGAAACTAGAGATGGTGTTTCCCACAAGGTCAGAATGTAGACATATTCCATTTCCAGGATAATAAAGGTAATGCCTCTCTGTTGGCAAAAGTTTGGGCAGATTTCCTTTTTGTTAGACTGGGGCTTTCCTGAGTTCAAGCTCCTCAACTGTGTCATAGATCTACTGTATGCATTATTCACCTGGGCCTGCTTCATATCATCTCTATGGGACTTGGGAATAAAGGAAACTGATAGGAACAGGAAGCTCACACTGCATGCTGAGTCATGAATATTAAGCTGCTGAAATCCATTGGCTCACTGTTTCCTAACTGGAAAAATATATGGAAGCTTCGATGTTGATGTAGCAGCTGCAGTCAGTACGGCTGCTTAAGAACTCTTTGACCACTAGACAACTTTTCTCCCCTAGATTTATTTCCTGATGATCTCTACCTCATAGTCTAATTTGAAGTTTTGGTAACATGCTGTGGTTATACACTTTTTTTCTGTTCCACCTGCTTAGCCTTGTTTAACTTCCCCAAAGAGTAAGTTTTATCATATTGTCTATTCCCAGTGAAAATTTTCCCTGACATTTCCAGACACCAGGATTTATTTAAGTCATCAGATTACATTGTCTCTTTTAGAAAATCTTCATTTTATATATTATTATTTGCATTTAGGTATCATGTATATATCAAAACTATTGAGCAACTGTATGTGACAATCAGTAATAGTCACTGTAGGTAGAGATGGGTTGATAAAAAGTACAGATACGGTACATGATCTCTGGAATCTTACTATTTGGAAAGAATTATAAGTGAGCAATGAAAATAACATTTATAATCAATTCATAAGGTAAATAAAGGAATGCATGTCAGGTGGACCAAACTGAGTATAAGGCCCCCTCTTCAAAGTCTTCCCTGTGGAAAAGATGCTTCATTTGAAGTCTGAAGAGAAAGTAGCAGTAATTCATAGAAAGACCAGATAGACAGCCACTCACTGTAGCTCATTGTTTAACAAGGCATGGTATCTAGTTGACACAGTAAGTATCTGGGGAATTACTACTTCTCATAAAAACAAAAGAAATTCTTCCATCTGCACCTATCTGATAGCAAACCACTTGTGGTGTCTGCTTACTAGACATCAAGAACATGAATCTCACTCACCCGCAAGATTGATCATCCATCTTGTCATCTGTCTCATATGATTTTTTGAAAATTTTCCCACTGACAGGTAGCTTTCTTCTGTCAATCTCTTGAGGAAAATTTATCAAATACTGTTGAATATAACTGAGATACAGTCACAGAAAGTACGTGAGGAATTATCTAGCCTAGTGTCAAATGATTTTATTTGATTACAACCCGACCCATGCCTGAAATTTGTTAAAGTACCATTCAGTAAATCTAGAACCAAATATATATATATAATCTTCTAGAAAAAAAAATCGATTTTATTATTTGCATTTGCAAAAAAGACCTGGAAGTTACGTTCATATTACTTGAAGATACTGTGCAGTATATGAAGAGTAGTCATTTTGGAATATAATAACCAGATAAAGAAACTGTAATGTAATTGCTAATTTCCTTTTCAGAACAATGGTTTTTACTGCATTTCAGTCTTCAATTAGAAAAAGCTGTCATGTCTTAACTTTGCTGAAGACAAAGATATGTACCATATGCTACAGAATTGAAAAATTACCCATCTCTCACTTCCTAGCTTTCTTAGGCAAGTCTAATTCATTAAATTTAAGGTAAATACAAGCATAGAAAAATGGCAGTATTTAAATGTTTTATTTCTCTAATTCAGCCAAAATTCTTAGCTTTTTATTTTGAAACTATTTTCTCCGAATGTAACATGTTTTCCATAAATGAAATATCAAGCAAAAATGAAATGCCTGACTCTGTACTTCTGCATGTTTCTGAGTTTTTCTACTTCGTATAAGACACATCTCTGAGGTCCAAAGGACATCAACAAATTCCCTTAGGGCAACACAGAAAAGGGAATATATTACAAAAAAGGCAATTTTAGTCTCAACTTCAAGCATCTTTTGGTTTTATTAGCAGCAAGGCATTCAGTGGACACACCAGTGTCCAGCATCTCTTGGTATTTGCCACTGGGAATTTGTTCCAAATATCAAAGTCTGTGGATGCTCAAGTACCTCATATACAATGTCATAGTATTTGCATATAATCTATGGATATTCTCTGTATACTTTAAATCATCTCTAGATTACTTATAATACCTAATACTATGTAAATGCTATATAAATTTACAATGTAAATGCCATGCTGTATTTTTTATTTGTATTATTTTTTATTGCATTTTTATCCCAAATATTTTCCATTTGCAGTTGGTTGAATCCACGGATGTAGCACTCAAGAATACAAAGGGCTTACTGTATTGTGTATCATAAACAATGAGGCTCGGGAGCCGTCTTCTAGTAAAGGGTTGCTCTGATAATGCGAGGTTTGCTAGAGACCAAAGATAAAGTAAGAATGGAGTCAAATTGATGAGAGCATAGGTTTAATGTTTATTGTATGCTATTTTTCTTCAGTTGTGCACATATGTGCAAGACATTTCTGACTTACCCAGAAAATACAACCCTGTGTTTGGACAGGACTTCCTATATTATGCTAAAAGGAATTACCTGAATATCTTCTCAGAACCCACAGGCACATGCTTTGATGGAAGGTTATTTTTTCCATGAATGGGAGGGTGGGGGAATGGTTTCAGGATGATTTAAGTGCATTACATTTATTGCACACTTTATGTTTATTATTACATTGTAATATATATTTATCCGAGAGTGAGATCTCCTCCCTGCTTGGCCACTGCCCAAGCCAGCAAGTTCCACCCAGCTAGGATCTGCGTGCACAGATGGGGTCACCAACTTGCTGTCCGGGTGCTTCCTGGGGAAACACCAGCTTGCACCTGCCCACAGAGTTCCGACAGAAGTGGGACCCCGGGCTGTAAGCTCCAGCAGGCATTGCCCACCTGGCTTCCAGTGGTGAGGGTGGGTGAGGTCGCCCACTCTGCTATCTGGGTGTTGCTCGGGACAACAGGAGGCTGTGGCTGCTGACTGAGTTTAGACAGAGTTCGACCACTGGGTCAGAAGCTCCAGCAGTCATTGAACAGCAGGCTACCAGTGGCAGGTGTGTGTGAGGTTACTCACCCTGCCATCTGGGTGTTTTCCAAGACAATAGGGGACTGTGACCACCGGCTGAGTTCAGATAGAAGCTGGATGTTTGGGCCAAAAGCTGGCACTGAGCCTTGTCTAGTGAGTGGGTTGGAGCAATCTTACTGCTCTCAGGAGTCATGACTGTGGCCTCTACTGGGGCTATCACACTGGTGCTGGTCTGTTCTGGGGTCCAAGGTTTGCAGAAGTCCCCTTGGACTTGAGAGTTGCCTCCAAAATATGTCCAAGTGACTCTCTGCCTCAGTGTGGACATGCATTGACAGAGTGAGAGGGAGGAGCAGGAGGATTCTCTTGTTCCCAGTCTTGTACAAGTCACTGAGGAGACTGTGAATCCCCCAAAGGCTCTCACTCATTCACCCTCGCCCACACTGGGGAGCTTCTCCTGGCTCCGCGTTTATCCCAGATAAGCTTTGGTGCCCCGCTTCACTCCTGCCTGCTGTCTGTGTCCCCTTGTTGCCTGGATAGACCCTGATGTGGTTTCTTAGATGATCAGCGTTTAAGGTCTGTGTTTACTCTCCCCTTTGCTTCCTCTCTGTGAGAGCACATGAGCTGCTTTTAGTCTACCATCTTGACCCCACCCCCTCCAAGGAATATTTTTAATTACACACACACACACACACACACACACACACACAGCGAGAGAGAGAGTTGAATGAGTTAAATAAATATACTGTAAATACTGCTACATTTTCTTCAAGTTCTATTCTTGGGATTAAACATGACTAGATAATTCACATCTTTTAAAACATATTATAATTGGTTTAAAAACATTTTCTATTTCATTAACTATTCATTAGCAGAATCTTCACATTTTATCTTAAAGGAGTCACTGTCACAGAGATAAAGAATGTTAAGATACTGAACAATAACCTAGACTTAAAGGGGTTCAATCACCATAATAAGTAAAACTGCAGATAATATAATGGTTTGTTCCAATAATTATAATTATCATTTGGATTTTATTTACTATGGGTTGTGTATGATGCTAGGGGCTTCAAAAATTTATCTCTAATCTTCACAGAAAATCTACTGGCTAAGTGAATAAGATTAAGAAATTTAAAACTCTATTAATCGAGGCTCAGAAAATTTAAGTAATTTATCAACTATGAGCCAGTTGGCAATGGCAAAATAAGGTCCATAATTGTATTTCATCATGATTACACAGATTGTGGGGGAGAGACAAATATATCAGCAGAAATCGGATGCCATTTTGGAGTACAGAACTCAGCATGTTCATCACCCTGTTTACAAGAAACAAATTTCTGCTTTTTATATAGGATATATTACAGCACTTAGTTATTAAAAAACTTAAATAAACTCATGTATTTCCTGGTTCTGTTTAATACTCAATCTAGGACTGAAACTGATGTATTACTTTTTCTTCCCTATTTTGCCAACCTATTTGAAAATGCACATTGAAATTTATTAAATAGCAATTTTGATGATTGTGGGCCTAGTGGAGATTGAACTGTCTGGAGACTGAAGACAAACCTGTATGTCTGTGTCTTATCAGAGTTGTTTTAACTTGCTCAAAGCTAATCTGCAAAAAGCAATAATCTCCTAGAAACCATCAGAGAAAATGTCCTATAAAATAATTGCTTATGCACTTGATAACTTGTATTGGGCAGTGTATATTGTGAAGCAAATAATAAAGATGATTTGTCAGACATACACACTAAGTCCAAACGAAGATAAGAAATCCAATTCCATTTTCTTCCAAATGCCTAAAGCTAAACTGATGATTAAATCATTTTATTATTATCTAAGATAATTTTTGAATTTCTTTCAAAATACACAAATGATAGTAAAGAAAATGTTTTCAGAAAAAAATTAACATTGGCTCTGAGAACTAAACATTAATGTCTATTTATAATTCTTTTATTTGAATTCATAGAGTTGATTTTTGTACTGAAATGATACAAATAATAGAGATCACTAATATTGTCATTTTAAAGGGAAATTTATGATTTATGATCTAATCGTGAAAATATGATGTTTCCAATCTAAATTAAAGTATTAGAAACAAAAGTTTTACTCCTATTCTCATTATGAAATCAATATGGTTCAGAAAATACTGCTGAATCATCATTAATGTGCTCCCACAATAGGAGCTATGAGAACAGTGTGAAAAATCTGATATATTTTAATATAAATCTCTCCTATTGAGAGTGCTGAGCCGTAACTACCAAAAGATACCTGAGATTTTTAGCTGAAGAAATCATTTTAGCTTTTTAGGTCAATAAAAAGTTAGAAGAGGGAGAGAAATTTCCCCAAAGGTTAAACTGAAAGCAAACGGACTCTTCTCTATTGAATATTCATTTATAATACTGGGGAAGAGAGCATTAAAATGTTTGAGGTAAACAATTATCCCGTCAGGCTCTTGGAGTCCCAGTCTCCACAGTTCGAGAGCAATAGTTCCTACTGCACTTCCCAGAGATGGTTTTCTGACAAAGCCAACTTGACTCTAAGTTTTATTCATATATTTAATAGATTTATTAGCCATCTAACAAATGTCATGTTCTATAACCAATAAAGTAAGAATTGAAAAATTAAATCTGGGCCCTAGCCTCATGAAAGGCTCATAGTCCAATGGGCAAGATAGCTATATAATACCAATCATTTGGAAGTGCTATCATATAAGATTATGAACAGAAGATTAAAGACTGGCACACAAAAAAGGAGTGAATAGTTCTTCTGGTAGTAGAGAAAGCAAAGTGGCATGTGTCTAGCACACATTTATTATAGCTTCAGTTAGTCATCAGAGAGTTCTCTGAGTCAGACAGGCTATCACTGACAACCATACATCATTTGATGTCTTTCTGCAGGGAAAAAATCTCTCTTCACTTTGAACCCAGGTAGTTCTGCAGGAGTAATTCAATTTCTTGGATTTGTTCTTCAGACTGGAAAAAATCCAATAGGTAGTTTTAAAATCATTTGGAAACTACTTTGGTGAGATAATCAAATTGTTTCACAGAAATAACCTCATCAATAGTTATGTAATCTCTTTGAGGTAGACTAAAAAAAAAAATCCTATTTTAAAAGTAAGAAGAAATTAAGTGACCCACCTGGAGACACCCTGTCTGTGGAGTTAGCTCTGTGCACAAGCAACTGCCCAATGACTTCATGAGAGGGTGGAGTCTGAAGAACCCTCAGAGTTTACACTGGTTACATAATTTACACTTATTAGTATACAATGGGGCTAGGATAAATTTCAATCGAAAAGCTGTTTTTTTCAAGATAGTTTATTCTTATTTTCCTGTCACCTTCCTCACTTAACTGTCGGGTTCAGCAAACAAATATATCAAGATAACATTAAATACCAATAAAACAACCATAGAATCTGAAGAGAAATGTTCATGTTGAAATTTAGTTTTATACTAATTTCATCCTCCACTACATTAAAACATAATGATATTAAAAATGTATTTCCTGGGGTAGTGGTGATACTCTGAGGGGCTTGCTGCTCTCTGTGTGGGTAGAGGATAGCCATAGTACACAGGGAAGCTGCCCAAGGAACAGAAGCTGAAGTTGTAGAATGATCATGGGTGAGGTTTTAGAATCTGCTCATGTTTGCCTAATAAATGTAGCAGCCACAGCAAATGAAATTCTTAAAATCTTAGTATTAACAGGTATTGATTCATTTACCATTATTGATGAAAATCAGGTCAGCACAGAAGGTGGTGGTGGATACATTACTTTTTCCTTCAAAGGAGCAGTATTCACAAGAACTGAGCTTGAGTTACCGTGGAATTCTTATAAATTAATTAAATATGCCTCTACACGCTTTGTGGAAGAGTCCAGAAAACCTTCCGAACAGTGATCTTTTGTTTTCCTGTATTTTCACCACTGTGGTTACAATTTGGCTTCCTGAAAGTATATTATGATGCTTCCTGATGTCCTCAGGAATTCTCAAATCCCTCTTTTAAACTTCAAGACATATGGACCAGTTGGCCATAGAAGGATCATAATAAAAGAATATACAATAATAGAATTTCACCCAGATAGTGTATTCAAGATCTGTGGCTGGATAAATTGTTTTCTGAGCTGAGAGATTATTTCAGTCTTATATTTTAGATCATATGTTAAAAAAAACCACAGCCATACCCCAAGGATTTTGATCATAGATAAATATTTAGCACAGTAGAATAGTAAAACAAATGGATGAATATCTAAAATGTATGAAGAAAAAGAGCACTTAAGAGATCTGATTATACAAAAGATTCTAAATAATACAAATAGGACTTCAGAAGATGAAAAGAATTCTGAAGAAACTGTTAAAATATGAACATGGCAATAAATATTAAAATACCAAACAATATTTAAGATATATTTAATAATAATTTCTGAATAAATATCAGCAAACAGACTTCATCCTTTGGGGTTTTAGCTTATGCCTTAAAGGAATTTGTGGCCAAGGAAGGTCAAGGAAATTTTCCTATTCAAGTACAATTCCTGACACAATTGCCGACTTGAAAAAATATATAAATACACAAAATATTTACTGTGTGAAAGCAAATGAATATGTTTCTCCTGTGAATAAATCATGCCAACAAAATGCTGCAGTTCATAGACCAGGCGACCAATGACATTGCAAAGAAAGAATCAAAATTACTCTGTAGCAATTCTTCATTTCTTGGAGTCTTAAGATGTGAATCCTTTACTGAAGAATATGGTTTGGATACAATTAACAAGAATAAAATCTTTCCTAGCATGGGCACTGCAGATAATGAAATAGTATTGTACTTAATGTTACAGACTATTGATAGATTTTATATGCAACAATATAGATGTCCATGGATATCTAACTATCAAGTTGAAGAAAATTTAGGAAAGTGAAAGTCTTGTTTTACTGGTTTCCTTCAGGAATATAGATTCTCTATTCACAAATTTTTTTAAAATGGAGCTGCTGAGAAACACACTTTGATTCCTGAGAGGAGTTGCTGCTCAAAAGATTATCGAAATAGTCAGTAAACAATTAGTAACTGTTAATAACACACTTATCTTGGCATGTCACAAACTTCAGCAACTTCACAGTTGTGGAATAACAGTGTGTTAATGAATCAAACTGTAATTGCTCCAGGTAGTGCTCTAGTCTATAAAATTCTGCTAAGAGACAGCTGTTAAATTATTTCCTTATTAACATTTTTCTCACTTGTAAAAATAAAATCTATTCCAGATGATTCTGTTATCTAGTAATACTGAAAGGACTGGCACTGTCCTGTCATTTTTAATTATGTCTCTATCAATATTTTGGATTAAAACCTGAAGCCTGCTTTCCCAGGAAGGAAATTCAATTGTGGAGGAAAAAAAAAAAAAAAACTTTTTCCCATTTAATCACTATGTCTTACTTGAGTTCCTGGATTTGATCGTCACTAGATTTCCATCTTATACTTCTATCTGTTTCTTCAAAGTGTCCTTGGCTAGTTCCTCCTCTTATCCTTGACATCTAAAAATTGGAGTGGCCTAGAGCTTAATCCCTGGACACTTTTCTCTCTTTTAGGTAGGTTAATACCTTTGATCATATAATCCAATTGCTTCAGTTCCAACGATTTTGGAAGGTCTAATCTGTAATAAGCCCCTTCTACCATATCCTTCTTAGTGGTCCTGCTTCCTTGATTAAATCCTAATGGATGTGCTACGTGTTACTCGATGCCTATTTGGCCTCTCACATGTAACACATTCACAACCAAATTCCTGATATTACTTCTACCACAAACTTGCTCTTCTCATGTTCTCCAGCACATTAAAAGCAACTTTTTTCTTCCTTTTATTCAAGCCAAACATCTTGGAGTCATCCTTGATGCCTCTCTTTCACCCGCATTCATATTATTTATTTCAGTAACATCTTTAAAATATATTCTTCCATCCTCTACCTGGCACTTCATTCTGGCCTAAGTAAGTCATGTCTCACTGGCATAATTACATTATTTTTACTATGTGTCTTCTTGTTTCTAATCCTGCTCCTGCATCTATTACCCATTCCCTGACAGACTGAGTCTGTTACAAAATAAATAAGGTAATGTTACTTCTTTGTTCAGGAATTTTCAAGGTTTTCAATCTCAGTTGGAGTAAAAGCTTAAGTTCTCTTGCTGATTCAAAAGACCCTACTTCACCTGGTGCCACCATTATCTTTTCTTATTGTCTCCTCCTCCTCCTCCTCCTCCTCTCTCTCTCTGGATCACCTGTTCTATCAACACTGACCTCCTCCTCAAACCGGGGATTCTCCTGCCTCCAGATGTTCATGCTTGCTTTTTCCTCTGCTAGATGTGCTTTTCTACAGGAAATCACATGAATTGTCTTTCCCCTTCTTCCAGACTTGTTTTTTTAATCCTTCCAGAAAACCAGCTTTAAAATTACAACCCTACTCACTCACAAAATATCTTCCTTTCTTGCTACAGACTTTTGTCCTTAGCACTTAGTTATCATTATAATACTATATATGTGTTTTATTTATTTTTGTATGTCATTTACTAGACTATTAATTTGATTAGGGTAATTATATTGGCTGTTCTATCCAATAGATCCAATACTGTAACCCAAATCCACGGTGCCATGTCTTGCAAATGGCAGGCTCTTAATAAATATTTGTTGGATAAGGGAAGGAATGCCAATGTGAAAATTAATACAGTGGCTAAAATCAAAAGGAGTAAAACCTTAGAAATTTCATGTGGTTCAATGTGACAGATAAAATGGCACAGGTCTAGTACAGGAACTAGGCTACAATAGCAGCCATTAGTTCAGGACCTAATGAATGTAACATCAGTGGCCTAATCAAATTAACCCTCCCAAATCAAGTCTCTCCTCAGGCCTCTCTATTCCCTGAAACACAACAATATTGAAATCTGGGCAACTAAGAATTGTACAGTGGTTTCCAAGTGTTCAAGTGAAAGGAAGAGTCACATTTGTCTCACCTTAAATCAAAAGCTAGAAATGGGCTGAGCATGGTGGCCCATGCTTGTAATTCCAGCATTTTGGGACACCAAAGCAAGAGTATTACTTGAGTCCAAAAGTTTGATATCAGCCTGGGCAATATAGCCAGACTCTGTCTTTAGAAAAAAAAAAAATAGCTGGCATGGTGATGCACGCCTTTCATCCTAGCTACTCTGGAGTCTGAGGTTGGAGGATCACTTGACCACAGGAAGTCAAGGCACTCTGGCCTGGGTGAAAAAGCAAGACCCTGTCTCTAAATAAATAATAATTAAATTAAAAAGTAAATTTTTAAAAAGCTAGAAATGATTAAGATATGTTAAAAGTTAAGATTGGCTGAAAACTAGACCTCTTGCACCAAACAGTTAGCAAAGTTATAAATGCAAAATAAAAGTTTTTGATGGAAATTAAATGTATAATTTCAATAAACACATGAATGCTAAGAAAGCCAGACAGACTTACACCAATATGGGGAAAGTTTGAGTGGTCTACATAGAAAATTAAACCATCTACAACCTTCCCTTAAACCAAAGCGTAATCCAAACCAAGGTCCTAACTCTCTTCACTTCTAAGGAGGCTGAGAAAGGTGAGGAAGCTACAGAACAAGAGTTGAAAGCTAGCAGAGATAGGCTCATAAAGTTTAAGAAAAGAGGCCATCTCCAAGACATAAAAGTGCAAGGCGATGCATCAAGTGCTGATGTAGAAACTGGAGCAAGTTATCCGGAAGAACTTGCTAAAATTATAATGAAAGCAGCTATGCTTAGCAGATTTTCAGTGTAAATGAAACAGCCTTTTATTGGAAGATGTCATCTAGGACTTTCACAGCTACAGAGAAAAATCCAATGTCTGGCTTCAAATCTTCAAAGGACTGGCTGACTCACTTATTAGGGGCCAAGGCACCTGATTACTTTAAGTTAAGCCAATGCTCACTTGTCATTTCAGAAATCTTAGGGCCCTTAAGAATTATGCTAAATCTGCTCTGCTTGTGCTCTAGAAATGAAACAACAAAGCCTGGATAATTGCATGTCTGTTTATAGCATGGTTTACTCCATATTTTAAGCCAGTATTGAGATCTACTGCTCAAAAAAGATTTGTTTTTAAATTTTACTGCTAATTGGCAATGCACCTGGTCACCCAAGAGTTCTGACGGAGATATACAAGGAGATTAATGTTGTTTTCTTGCTTGCTAAAACAATATCCATTCTACAGCCTATGGATCAAGGAGTAATTTTGGCTTTCAAGTCTTATTATTTAAGAAATACATTTCATAAAACTGTAGCCTCCAGAGATAGCGATTCCACTGATGGATCTGGGCAAAGTAAGCTAAAAACCTTCTAGAGAGGATTCACCATTCCGAACTTTATTAAGAACATTCCTGACTCATGAGAGAAGGTCAAAATATCAACATCAGCAGGGGTTTGGAAGAAATTGATTCTAACCCTTGTGGATGACTTTGTAGTGTTAAAGATTTCAGTGACTTCAGGAGGAAGTTACTGCAATGTGGTGGAAATAGCAAAAGAACTATAACTGAAAGTGAGCCTGACGATGTGATTGAAATGCTGCAATATCATGACAAAATTTTAATGAATGAGAAGTTGCTTCTTACGAATGAGCAAAGAAAGTTGTTTCTTGAGATAGAAGCTATTCTTTGTGAAGATGTAGTGAAAGCTGTTGAAAGGACAACAAAAGCTTCAGAATATTACATAAACTTCGTGGGTAAAGCAGTAGCAGGATTCGAGAGGATTGACTTTGTATTAGTCTGTTCTTGCACGCTATAAAGAGATACCTGAGGCTGGGTACTTTATAAAGGAAAGAGTTTCATTGGCTCATGGTCTCACAGGCTGTACAGGAGGCATAGTAGCTTCTGATTCTGCGGAGGCCTTAGGAAGTTTCCAATCATGGCGAAAGGCAAAGGGGAGCAAGTCATCTGTCATGGCTGGAACAGGAAGAAAGTTGGGAGAGGTGCCACACACTTTTAAACAATCAGATCTTATGAGAACTCTCTCATTATCACCAGAACAGCACCCTGGGAAAAATCCACCCCTCTACTATTCCAATCACCTCTCACCAGGCCCCACCTCCAACTTTGGGGATTAAAACTGAACATGAGATTTGGGTTGGGGACATTCAAAAAGCTTTGCTGTTTGCTATCAAACAGTATCATGTGCAACAGAGAAATATTTTGTGAAAGAAGAGTAAATAAATGCAGAAAACTTAATTGTGGTCTTATTTTAAGAAATTGCCACAGCCACCTCAACCTTCAGCAACAACCACCTTGATCAGTCAGCAGCCATCAATATCAAGCCAAGACTCCCTAGCAGCAAAAAGATTATGCCTCACTGAAGGCTCAAATGATCCTCAGCTTTTCTAGCAATAGTTGAGGTATATAAATTTCTTAGGCATAATGTTAATGCACACTTAACATTATGGAGTCAAGTGTTAGCAACATAACTTTTCTGCTATTAGTCTGTTTTCATACTACTATAAAGAAATACCTGTGAGGTATGTCTTTACTTAGCAACTCTGTGAAATCAGCTTTTCATATCTCCCTTGTTTACTCCATAATGGTCTATAGTATGGTATAAATATAACTTTTATATGCACCGGGAAACAAAAAAAAATTGTGTGACATACCATATTGCAATAGTCAGTTCATTCTGGTGGTCTGGAACCAAAGCCACCATATCTCCTAAGTATGCCTGTGTCGAAGCCAGTTCTCATTTTTCCTTTATAATTCACTGTGAAGTAATTGTCTACTGAGCAAACATTACTATTTTATATTAAACAAAATTCTACAGCTTGTCTCTTTCATGAGTAAAAAGAAATGTAAAGAAGTTATCTCTTTTGGCCTTCAGTGTACAATGATTACTATAATGTCTTATTCTCAGAAAAAATATTTGAACAATAACAGACTAATACTCAACCTACATCTTTTTCATTATTTATTTTTAGCCCACCTTAATAATAGAATGTTGCTATTGTTGATGAAAAAAAGCCAAACTCAGAAAATATTTGAAAAGGTTTATGCTGAGCCAAATTTGAAGACCATGGCCCTTGACACAGCCTCAGGAGGTCCTGAGAACATGTGCCCAAGGTGGTTGGGCTACAGTTTGGTTTTATAAATTTTAGAGAGACAGAAATTACAGGCAAAGACATAAATCCATGCATATTAATATATACATTGGTTTGGTCAGGAAAGGTGGGACATCTTGAGTAGTGGGGCTCCCAGCCAGGTCATGAGCGAATTAAAAGATTTTCTGATTGACAATTGGTTGAAAGAGTTAAGCTATGCCTGAAGAATTGAAGTCAGTATAAATACTTGAGTTAAGATAAGGCAGGTTCTGGAAGCCAAGATTCTTATTATTTAGATGAAGCCTCCAGGTAGCAGGCTTTGGATCAAATAGATGATTAGTATCTCTTATCGAGCCTAAAAATGTGTCAGACTCTCTGGAAAAGGAAGTTCTGGATAGAATATTAAATTGATAAGGAATGAAGATTCTCTACAGAATATAAACTTCTTCCTCAAGGAACAGCTTTGCAGGGCCATTTCAAAATATGCAAAATAAAATATATCTGAGGATATTCTGATTTCCTTCAGGGCTACCATCTGTCATGTGATACTATACTAAACTCAGGTTGGAATTTGCTATCATCTTATTGCTACAAAGAGTCTGTTTTGTCAGTCTTACGATCTCTATTTTAATGTTAATACTGGCCAGCTGTGCCTAAATTCCAAAAGGAGGAGAGTATAAGACGCTAACACAACCTCTCTTCCTGTCACGGCCTGAACTAGTTTTTAGGTTTTCTTTCAGATCTCCTTGGCCAATAGGGAGGATCCATTCAGTCAGCTGGGGAGCTTAGAATTTTATTTTTGTTTTACAGCATTATATCCAGTCTATGTCTACTAGGGGAGAAAAAGCCTTCAAGTAAGATAAAAATAAGAAAAAACAAAACATCCACTCCACTTAATGAGGTATCGGACAGGAGGAAAAGTATCCTTGTAATTTGGGGAGGCACTTCTAAATGGGAGGTTAAACTGATAATGGAAAAGAGAAGCTAATTGAATGAGCAGCTAAAATAAAAGCAACATATTGATTTCCTCTGATGTGGTCAGACAAGCGTTTATTTTTGTTTTATTTTTCCTTAGCAACTCTGTGTGGTCAGCTTTTTCTATCACCATTGTTTACTTGAAAAAATTAAAGAAAATAAAGTTATACAAGCTAGAATGCATTATTTAATTATACTTACCTTGTCTCAAAAATAATTGAATAATTTTAAGATCTTACAACTAATAAGCAAATTTGGAACATGTATCTGTCTGATGTCAAGCTTTTGCCCTGTCAGCAAAATTATCCCATGATTCCTTAGGCAGATGAATGTATTAATAACTAGGCAAATTGTTTTTATGAATTCTTTTTTTCTCTACCTAAAATAGTTTAAGGTTATTGGTTTGAATTAAGATTAGGATACTAAGGCTGATTTTATCTATCCTCCAAGAGTAATTTAAATTTATGTAGGTCATTAAAAAGTTGTTTTTACATCTAAGAAAAGTCATCACAATTCTAAGATAACTCAAGTACTTCTTAAAAAACTCTTGACTTCATAAGGGAACATGTCTCGTCAGCATTATAATTCCCTCAGTAGTCATTTTTGTAGCTTGTACACTTGAGACTGTTTCATTAATACTTTGATGAGAATTTTTTTTCTTTTTTTATTCTTTTTTTTTTGTTGTTAGACAGAGTCTTGCTCTGTAGCCCAAGCTGGAGTGCAGTGGCACAAACTCGGCTCACTGCAACCTCCACCTTCCGGGTCCCAGGTCAAGCAATTATCCTGCCTCAGCCTCCTGAGTAGCTGGGATTACAGGTGCGTGCCACCATGCCCAGCTAATTTTTGTATTTTTAGGAGAGACGGGGTTTCACTATGTTGACCAGGCTGGCCTTGAACTCCTGACCTCGTGATCCGCCCGCCTCGGCCTCCCAAAGTGCTGGGATTACGGGTGTAAGCCACTGCACGCAGCCTTGGTGAGAATTTTATACCTGACTTGGTTCAGCCACTACCAATGAAACCACCTTTGCAAAAATAACTAAAACAATTATCGCAGTGAAAGAGACCTTACCTAAATGACTCCATCTTGCTTCTAACCTGCAAGCTGTCCTCCTTCATTCCTGAGCTTAGGCTGAACTAACTTTAGGAGAACACAGTTAATAGTTTAGCTTTGAAACAAAGATGATAACAGCCGTTTCTCAAAACAAACCCTCTTTGTATCTAGGGACTAGACTGCCTTTGCAGGACTAACAAATTAGCCACAAGATTAGAACTTCCGGTTTAGGAGTCATGCAGCTGGAGCTTACAAGATTCTAAACCTCCCCAAATTG